>NC_134410.1:125259907-125559907 GCF_038048845.1 Mixophyes fleayi | reverse complement strand
CACCCCCCACCGGGTGACACACACACACACATCTCTCACCCCACACCGGGTGACACACACACTCCTCTCACCCCCCCACCGGGTGACACACACACACACACATCTCTCACCCCACACCAGGTGACACACACACTCCTCTCACCCCCCACCGGGTGACACACACACACACACACATCTCTCACCCCACACCGGGTGACACACACAGTCCTCTCACCCCACACTGGGTGACACACACACAGTCCTCTCACTCCACACCGGGTGACACACACACTCCTCTCACCCCCCACTGGGTGACACACACACAGTCCTCTCACCCCACACCGGGTGACACACACACTCCTCTCACCCCCCACTGGGTGGCACACACACACAGTCCTCTCACCCCACACCGGGTGACACACACACACACTCCTCTCACCCCACACTGGGTGGCACACACACACAGTCCTCTCACCCCACACCGGGTGACACACACACAGTCGTCTCACCCCACACCGGGTGACACACACACAGTCGTCTCACCCCACACCGGGTGACACACACACACAGTCCTCTCACCCCACACTGGGTGACACACACACAGTCGTCTCACCCCACACCGGGTGACACACACACACAGTCCTCTCACCCCACACCGGGTGACACACACACACACACTCCTCTCACCCCACACTGGGAGGCACACACACACAGTCCTCTCACCCCACACTGGGTGACACATACAGTCCTCTCACCCCACACCGGGTGACACACACACACAGTCCTCTCACCCCACACTGGGTGGCACACACACAGTCCTCTCACCCCACACCGGGTGACACACACCCTGACACACAGTTACCTCGATGTGTTTGGCTTTGAACACGATGCCATGAGCCCCTTCCCCGATACGGCCCAGCAGGCTGTACTGCTCCATCCTCCCGGGACCGGGCACCGGGCACCGGGCTGTGACGCTGAGACCCGTTGCCTGGCAACCGGACCAGGTCCAGGTGACACCGCGCGTCACGTGACCTGCGAGCACCGCCCCTTCCTGACGTCACGTGGCGCTGAAAAGAGCGGGAAGAACGAAGCGTGAAGGAGACGGACGGTCTGACAGGAAAACAGAGGGCGGAGAATAGGAGGATGATCCCCGGGCACAGCCTCCCCCTGCCCGTGTGTTGTGGAGCAGGAGGCCGCCATGTCTGGTCAGTCACTGGCTTCATGTGATCTGTTACACAGGAGCATACGCTGTATTACACAGAGTGTCCTCTGCTGTATATAATCACCGGTCAGCGCCCTCACACCGCACTAATTACTTTCACTTTGCAGAAGATGTCATTTACAATGCTTATTATATATATCTGTAGTTCAACCCCACAAGATGGCAGATGTGCAGCAGGCTGACTGACAGGATCCAGTCATAGAGAACATTGTCTTCTCACCCCCATGTACACTACCTAGCCCAAAGACAGGTGGACACCCGGGCATCACATCCATATGTGTTTGTTGACCATCTCATCCCAACACCATGAGCATTACTATGGAGCTGGTCCTTCCTGTTCTGCTATAAAATACTCCACTCCCTTGGAAATACTTCCCATTATATTTTGGAATTTGGCTCCTGGGCAGGGCCATCTTTTCCATTGGGCACGATGGGCAGGTGCCCGGGGGCCCCATAGGCACGGCTCTTAATTAGAATAAATAATCCTGCAAAAGAAAAAACCTTCAAGGGTCACTGAGCAAGTACATCTATCTATCTCTATCTCTATATCTGTATTTCTATACATCTATATATATATATATATACACACAAGTTAACCCGTGCATGATACTCATGCATTCTAGTCAAATCAAGCTACTTAAGGTGTTAAAAAGGTTCTTGTCATGCATTTGGGCCTAGCCCAGGCCTCCTCAGGGGAAGAGCGTTACTTCCCGACGTAAGCGCCCTTTTTTAACGTGGTTTTGTCCACATGTCGCCACCTCATTATTCTTCTCCATCACCTCATCCTTCATCGCCACATCCTTAATCTCCATCGTCTTACTGTTCTAAAACCTCTCGATACACAACGTTTCTGCTAAACACCTTATCGCTGTGCTCAATCAGTCTTCCTTGAAGGGCAGTATTCATAACCTGCACCTTCACATCACTGCTTCTCCGTACTCGTGAAAATGCGACATACAATTGTCCATGACCAAACACAGGCTCTGGTAAATAAATACCCACACAGTCAAGAGTTTGAGCCCTCAACTGGTAAATTTAGCCTTTACTACCCCTCCCATGGGGGGAAGGGGGGATGATGGAAGTTAACTGACTTCACTATTATAATTTTTTTGTCAAATAATGTCAGTATACCAAATTTCAGGTCAATTGGATGAGCCCTTTCTGAGAAAATAGTTTTTTACACACACACACTAACACAAGCCGCTAGGCTTATATATATTAGATGTAGGGGCCCCGATGCACTGCTTTGCCCGGGGTCCCATAATATTGTTAAGATGGCCCTGCTCCTGGGATTCTCCTACATTCAGCCTCTAATGAGGTCAGGCACAGATGTTGGAAGATAAAGTCTGGCTCTAGTTCATCTCGAAGGTGTTCAGTGGGGTTGAGGTCAGGGCTCTATGCTGCTCAGTCGAGTTCTTCAACACCAAACTTAGGAAACTAAGTTTGCACCACTCCAGTCGCCGTTTGGCATTGTGCACAGTGATCTGATGCTTGTGTGCGGCCATGGAAACATTCGTGAAGCTTACGACAACAGTTTCTTGTGCTGATGTTTCTTCCAGAGGCAGATTACAACTCGGTAGCGAGTGTTGTAACTAAGGTCCAATGAGTTTTACATGCTTCAGCACTTGGCGGTCACAGTCTGTTTGTGTGGCCTAACGCTATGTTGCATTTGCCCCTAAACTTTCCTATTTCTGAATCGCAGCACTTACAGTGGACAGAGGCAGCGCTTTATACTATAAATTTCCAAGTCTAATGAAATCTTGCTCACCTAAGGTGTGCCTTATGCGAGTTCATCATAAAGTCACTTCTTTCCTCTCAGTCGCTCTGAGTTCCATTAAGGGCATGTAACCCAACATAGTGTATACCGTATGGGATTCATTCTGAATTAAGTATCATAAATGCTCAATTTTTACGAGTCTTGTAAATAAACATTAGGTTTCCAAAGCACAACTTTATTCTATAAAAAAAAAAACACTAAAATAGTGTAAAACCACTTTACATAGCTAAAAAAGATTGCACTCGCAGATATAGTCGAATCTGATACCTTATATCAAGCTTTGGGTCTGCAATCCTGGAGTCAATACCCTCCAAGAAGTCGTTAAGCGTTCTGTGCAACCAGCATAATATCATCATCATCATCACCATTTATTTATATAGCGCCACTGATTCCGAAGCACTCTACAGAGAAATCATTCACATCAGTCCCTGCCCATTGGAGCTTACAGTCTAAATTCCCTAACATACACACACAGACAGAGAGACAGACTAGGGTCAATTTTTGATAGCAGCTAATTAACCTACCAGTATGTTTTGGAGGAAACCGGTGCACCCGGAGGAAACCCACGCAAACACAGGGAGAACATACAAACTCCACGCAGATAAGGCCATGGTCGGGAATCGAACTCATGGCCCCAGCGCTGTGAGGCAGAAGTGCTAGCCACCGTGCCACACTTGCGCGTTTCGCTCACTTCTCAAGAAATGTTTCGTTCCAGGGTAAAAGGTCTGTACACAGGACCCTAGCTTTCTGTTGGATGACCATTACTGTACTAAGGTCATTTGAAGTATTAAATACCTTCACTATTTTTTTTATAAAATTTAAAGCCACAAAAATACTCTCAACAATATGTTTAAAATAGAATGGTGGGACAGAGCCCCTCATTAAAATGCCTAATTCCATACAGATACAAAGTAGATAAAACAGGTACACAATCACAGCTTTTATTACAGCTGCTGTGCTTAACAATCCATCATTGGAAAACAGAGTGTCCCACACATATCCAAATGATTATGTATAATCAATAAATGGAAATGTCTAATTAAAGCAATACAATAAAACTGTCATGGGAGATCCCCGTTTATGTACTTATCCAAAGTTAGCTGAAAGTACTGCTTATAGTTGAAGGTAAAGTTTATAGTTGTACCAGAGAATGAAATCTCTTCTTTCAAACCTTGATCAGTTCCAGACCCATTCTGCTATCGCTATCATGTAGAGTACCAGTGCACAGCCTATATAATATTCTTATCAAATTAAAAAACTAAAGTACTACCCCCTGTTTCATTCATTCAGGGTGTAGCAGGCTGTACTCATTAATTATCTCATTAAGCGTGCATGCGTGTAATCTTAAGAGCAGAAGCTAATTATTGTTCATTGATAACATTCCCTCTCTTAATTGGCTCAAGACCCAAATCTCATGGTTTGCAGCTGCCATTGAAGTAACCATCCTTCCCAGATCTTTTAGCCATCTCATTATAATATATTCTGTAATAGTGCCCATATTTTTACCCCGATGTCTAATGGTAACAGCGGAAAACTTAATAAAAGCCAGTGAGAGCTCCTTTGTGTTCGATTGACCAGAATGAACTATTGTCCATATCTATAATATAAATGTCTAGTGGCGTGTGTTAGTCTGTCTGTGTGTGTGTGTGAAAAAAATAAAACCAAGCTGCAGCGCCACCTGCTGGGCGGAGTTATACACTGACCTACTAAATTATTAGTGTGTGTGGGGAAAAAAAATTCAGAAAGGGCTGAAATTTGGTATACTAAGATGTTTTTAATTTGTTAATTTAATTTGTTAGTTGTTAAAAGTGTTTATAAAGATTTAAAAAATATATATATTTCTTGAAGGAGAAGTGACAGTGGGGAGTGGTTGGTGGTTGCCGGGGGTGACAATGGGGAGTGGTTGGTGGTTGACAGAGCGAGAGGAGTGTGATACTCAGGACCGCTGAGAGAGATCCCTGTGTCTGGTTAGACATCTGGATAGATGTGGCGATGAAAATGAAGGATGAGGTGATGGAGAAGAATGATGAGGTGGTGACATGTGGACAAAACCACGTTAAAAAAGGGCGCTTACGTCGGGAAGTAACGCTCTTCCCCTGAGGAGGCCTGGGCTATGGCCCAAATGCATGACAAGAACCTTTTTAACACCTTAAGTAGCTTGATTTGACTAGAATGCATGAGTATCATGCACGGGTTAACTTGTCTTTGATAAATGCTTATTGTTACTCAGCTTTCCCCTGTTTATAAAACGCTTTTGTAAAACATTTATAGCATTCAGTGTTCCTCACAAATTAAATTATGTCAATTCTGGTAGACCACAAATGGTCACCAAGGTTAGTAGAAGTAATTTTGACTTCTCCCAAAGTTGTTGAGAATTAGTACTCCTGAATCAAAATAGCTACTCACGAGTGAAAAAGTTATCGTAAGCATCTTAGTTTATTTATAAGGTGTTTACAGAATCCGTAGTGCCGCAGTATTAACAACAATATACAAATAAGTAATGTACAGGAGAAACATTAGAATCAATAAAAAGCAATAGAGACAATAGAGAAAGTAAAAACATTAGAAGACACAGTTAGAACAAAGGACATTTACAAAAAGGATGAGGAGATGGAAGGTAGAGAGGGCCCAGTCTCATGAGAGTAAACATTTAAGGGGGACATGGAAGCAAACGGAATAATAAGGTTGGATGGAAGGGAGTAGAATAGGTAGGTGGAGCGAGAGGAGGAAGTTGTTTAGGGTGGGGTGCAAATGGAGACAATGGGGGTGGAGGCAAAGGAATATAAGGGGCAGATGGAGCGTGAGGAGGGAATTATCAGGATAGGATGGGGTAGGCAACCGTGAGAAGGTGAGTTTCTAGGAAGTGCTAGAAAGATTGGAAGTTGGGAGGAAGTCTGATCAAATGGGGCAGCTAGATCCTGATGTGGGGAACAATGCTGGCAAACTGAAGGCAGGAGTGTGAGGTGGTGATAAGAGAGAGAATGAGGCAAAGGTATAACTGTTACGTCTCGTGGGTGATGTCTATTAGCATTAACACGGGCCTTCCCATGGCACGGAGGCTAACGGACCTCCCGATCTTCACCAAGAACCGCCGCAAGGCGGGATGGGTTTTGCTGCCGGAGGCCCGCAGGTCGCGACCCCTAGGTTAGCGCCCTGACGTGATAGATGAGAAACCAGTAGATGGGAGATCCAGCGGACAGACTCTGTGGTGGTAAAGCTGGGCAGGATAATTAGCTCAGAGGAACAGCACAGAACGAACAGTCCTGACGCGTCTCAGTGAGGCTCCGGGTCGGATACACTGAAGCTAACCACAGATAGGAGAGTCGCAGGGTTGGATACCCAGGAGCACAGCCGGGTTAGATACACGGGTAGCTGAGAAGAGGATAGGAAAAGCCAGGTTGGATACACAGTAATTCAGCCAGGTTAGATACACCAGGGAGCTAGCAGCAGAACGGTCAAAAGATAGCCGGTTCTGATACACAAATGTCAGTCGGGTCGGACACACAGTGGACACAGGTAGCAGAATGGTCAAATAAGCAGAGGACCTACACAGGGGGTCAGCAGGATCAGCACAGGTACACAGAGGGGAGCCAGACGCTAAGTAGTAACTCGTTGTCAGAGTGCGCCAGCAATAGGAGAGGAGATTTCAAATTCCCCGCCTCTTGAGTCACATGACCGCAGCCATGCACCGCACAAAAACACGGGGCATTGACTGCGATCGCGAGCAGGAACAAGGAGAGGCAAGTTCCTAACAATAACATCCCTCTTCTGAAATGTAAATCCTTGTGCCACCGATCAAGGAATTTTCACCTCTAGTCCCTAAGAGTTCCCATACTAACACATAGCAAGGTACACAGAGAACCAACTAATGTTGTTAACAAATTAAAAGTTATAAATCTCACTCTCCAAGTTTCAAGGTGAAATAAGTTTTGTCTTTACCAGACGTTTTGTCCTAAAACTGGACCTTTTTCAAGGACATACCAACAACTAGGAAACACAAAGGTCTTATATACCCCCCAGGACAACACCTGGTACAATCAAAGCTTAATAGACAATTAGTGTTTTAAAAAACATGCCACCAGAAGACATACAAATTGCTGGAACTATTAGATTGTACATTGTGGGCATGATTCATCAAGGAACGTAGCTGCCGTTGCGTGCCGTATTTTGCATAAAATCACCATGCACATGCCCAGAACCATACTAGACGTCAGTGAACGCAGCAACATCCAATTCATCTGAGAGCGCAAAGGACACTTATAAGAGACTACAATTTCATGGACAGAACGGGGAGGGGCGTATGCACGTAGTCAATGTACAATAAGGCTGTGCCAAGCTGGAGCGCACACAGCAGTTTCCAATTCAATCATTGGGTATCTCTAAGGTACGTGTTTTTCTGTCGTATGACTTGCTCCAGCTATAGGTCAGGTGTAACTGCTGAGTGATAGGGATGATGGATGTGTATACATGCTAGAACATGTGTTTGCAACCAGGAGCAACTGTATGTAGAGTAGGCATTAATAAATATATTATATATATATATATATATATATATATATATATATATATATATATATATGCCGTATATATATATATATATATATATATATATATATATATA
Organism: Mixophyes fleayi; assembly: GCF_038048845.1. Taxonomy (NCBI): domain Eukaryota; kingdom Metazoa; phylum Chordata; class Amphibia; order Anura; family Limnodynastidae; genus Mixophyes; species Mixophyes fleayi. The sequence goes on along the minus strand of NC_134410.1, from coordinate 125,552,308 downwards.
TATATATAATAAATCCTTATAAATATATGGGTGGAACAAAATGGAAAAGAAAAGTACTTTTTTTTTTTTTAAAATGTTTTTACATTAATGAGGATATTATTAAGAGATGACAATAATTGAATCCTTTTTTTTCTCTCTGCCTTCTTTATATTCCACATATGTATTGGACCTGGGGCAGACGTAGACTATGCTTAGGGAGAGGGGGGGGGGGGTGATTTTACGTAATCACGCCCTCCTTCACTCTGATTGGCTGGCCCGCATTTAGCCCCGCCTTCCGCTCGCGATTGATCCCGCCCCCTCCCGTTTTGATCGGCGACTGGGACCACTCTGATTGGCTGGCCCGCGTTAAGCCCCACCTTCCGCTCGCGATTGGCCCCACACCCTCCTGTTTTGATCGGCGGCTGGGACCTATTTTAAAGTTAGACTTTCTGCTGCTAGGGGGGGCGAATGCCCCCGATCGACCCCCCTTAGATCCACCACTGTATTGGACGTATCCTTTAGTGTATTGTGTTTGTCAAAGCAGAGCGCACCTAGACCCGTATTCAACAAGAGACTTCTTCAGATCTGCTTGTAGTTGAATACAGACGTGTGTATGCCTAAAACACGTGCGTGTTTAAAAAAAAACAAAAACACGTACTACGTTCTTTTTACGAGCGCTAATGAATCGGGCTCTATATCTCATATCCCAGAGTTGTCCTACTATCATTTCCTGCTTTCCTTATATAATACCTGCAAAGTAATAAGATATTTATTACAAAATTATACCAAGAAAATCAAAATAAAATGAATCATTGTACTTAAAGCCAATTTATTGTAAAAATTGTGAAGATATGAACATTTTTTGGATAACACAAAACTGGGAGTTATTTACTAAAAAGTGTAACAATCAGCAATAATTTTTTCCTTTTTTTTAATACATCTCCGACATAAATAATCTAGCATCTGACATTTTTGCTAGATTTTTTTTTTCAGTTGTCTTCTGTTTTCATATAAAAATATGATCTTTTCTAAATCTGTTAATTAAAACCTGTCGGCAAACAGTTTCAGTGAACTAATTTTGTATTATCTCGCACCTTGGGTTGGGTAGAACAGAGAGTATTAGTGATGCAGAAAAGACTAAGGGGTAAAAGACTAAGGGGTAGATTTACTAAACGGCGGGTTTGAAAAAGTGGCGATGTTGCCTATAGCAACCAATCAGATTCTAGTTGTCATTTTGTAGAATGTACTAAATAAATGAAAGCTAGAATCTGATTGGTTGCTATAGGCAACATCTCCACTTTTTCAAACCCGCCATTTAGTAAATCTAGCCCTAAGTGCAGTACAAAGCACATTGTCAGTAGAGTGACCGGCTGGGTGCAGTAGAGCTTGCAGTAAGATTTAAGGAACAGACGAAAGCTTAGTGACGATCAGATATAGCAGAAACGTGGGTACAGGCTAGGAATAGTTTGGGGTCTGCGTCACAATCATCCCACACAGGGCAAGGTGTGAAAAAGGCATTTAACTGACACAGAAACTGAATGAAACATTTATTTCCTTTATAGCAGGGTTCTAATATTTTGAAAATGTTTCTCCTAGACAACTGATTTCAGATTCAGAGTCCTTTAAAGATAAATAATATAAGTATAAGGTGTTATTTGTTATTAATAGAACAAAAATAGCCTTTAACGTTAACACTTTTGTCTCTACTTATTGATTTGGAATCACTAGGGGTTAAATGTACTAAAAAATAGTGTTTGGTTTTTAACTTCAATGTGTGGCGGATTGAAGACAAAACCACCACGTGAGAGGAGGCACTAATGACATATAAATGTTGGGGGCAATCATTATTTATTAAGTGGTAAAATTCATTTATAATTGGCACCAACAGGCAAGGCAAGAATTGTTATATATTTTTTTTTTGTAGGAGAAGCTTAGAAGGGTCGAGACAGCGCATTTACAGGAACATTCACACATCTTTTTTTCCCCTAAAAAAGGACTTAACTATTACACCGCAATGTAGGAGCAGTTTGTCGTATTCTATTAATAGGATGCATTCTCCACATTACAGTTGCACATATGTGGGAAGACGGACTTCAAACAATGTAAAAAAACAAAGCTTTAAATACACTAAAGTGCAACATGTAATAGATCCCCAATGTCCCCTCACTCATAATTAACAATGGAAAGGGGCTGTTCTAAAGCAGAAGGAGGCCATACTTTGCCATGACATTTGCCACGATTTGTGCTGCACATCCAGTGCACTTTCAGAATGAGGTCCCACGTGCCCCCCTTTGGGTGTATAGTACCTAAGTTTTGCCCAGGGGCCAGGAATGCACTGTTCAACCCCTGCCTCACCCCAAACTCCTTCAACTGTCCAGTTGGCCAGTACCTTCTTTTTCACATCCATGTGTCTTTCTCACCACCTAGATCAACTTACCAAACTTTTGTCCAGCTTGTTGAAATAAAATACTTAAAATACATACTTTATATAGAACAGATATTAGACCTGGATATGTTAGAGCAGGGGGTCAGGGAACTTTTTTACCTTTTACCCCCAAATGTATTTAGATACGCCGACGTTACACCACTGAAAGCAAGGAAATCATATATTATTAATTATTGGAATTCAAAATTTTATTGAATCTATTCAAAATTTCTTTGATAGCTTCAACTTCAAAACTTCAGGTTTTGGAGAAATGATGTTGCTTCATTTTTGATACGAGAGCATCAATATTGGGGCATTTTGATGTCAGAGCAATTTGGATGCAGTCTTCAGCGTTCAATCGATTTCTCTGCTTTGTTTTTATGTTCGTTAGAGTGGAAAATCCTTGTTCGCAAAGGTAGGTTGTTTCAAAAGGCAGCAACTTTTTGACTGCCTCCTCATGTGCAAATTTTGAATGCCTTTGCAGCTGTTGACATCCAAAAATTTGACAGATCTGCTTTGTTTTCAAATGCAATACGTGCTTCATTATTGCATCGAAGCTCAAGAAGTGCCTCTGCCAACCCTTGAGGCTCTTCTGGTACAACAGCAATTTCACATGTAAAGGGGTCTACAATCCAACTGACAGCATGTGAATCAGGAGCATTACCCCCAGGAATTTCATTTTTACCCCATTTGGAGTAATTTACCCCTATTCCCTGTGTTAGAGGGTGTCTTTATTTTGTAAGCTCCCTTGAGCAGAACCCTCTATCCTATTGTCCTCTTCCTCCAACCTTTGACTCTACCACTTCGACACTTGACTCCTGCTCCTGTCTCTCCTCTTCTACATTGTCATGGCATCTCCATCTTTTCGCTGATCCTGTTAGTGGCACCTCTGCTGGACAGAGGCTCAGCCTCCTTTATTCACTCGCCACCTCCCTCCTTCCCTTTGTGTCTGTGCACTGGAATTCACTTTTTCCTCTCTGCCCTGTGCACCTGTCCTCGGCTAAGTTTTTCCTTTATTTGTTTTGTGTTTTGTATTGCCCTGTATGTTACGTACTGTTGTCCCATGCTCTTTGTACGGGGCTGCGGACCCTTTTTGGCACTTATAAATAAAAAATGATAATAATTTATCGGCTTATACATGGCCTCTTGCAACTTTTACTAGTTACATTGCTCTATCTGTCCTATGTGCTTTATAGCCGGGTATGCATATTTTGTGTTGTTTATTTTTGCTGCCCTGTTGTATGACTGAGCTCTTCTGTGCACTCTCTCTTGGTAACAACATTTCCCACAGATCTATGCAGTACCCAGGAGCAATGAAAATAAACACGTCAACCTTATGACTGAAAAGCACAGAGCAAACCCAGACAGATAAAGTGACGTATTCAGTCAAAGTTACAGGAGGGCATGTGCAAGCCAATAATTCAAAGTCCCCCGAAGGTGGAAGAACCCTTTAAGCAATTGCGGAACAAAGAACAAATGTTATGTAGATGGATTTTTAAAGACTAATGAGTAAGAAAATACATCATTAATGGCGACGGGTTTACTCATAATGTGCTGCTGATTTGCATTAGTCCCAGTATGTTCCCTAGTTGGCAGGTAAATCTCTTACAAAGCAACTGGGAATAAGAACCACTACGGCTACACCTCAGGATGTCTAAATCCGAGACGTGGTAAGCACGCCGGGCTAGCTGCCAATATTGCGTTCAGGGAGCCACGCCGCGTCTCAGGGATACATTTTAATCCCCGAATCTAAGCCACTTCATTAAAGAAAAGTATTTTCTCACATTTCAGACATCCAATTAACACCAGTCATAAGTGCAAACAAGGAAATGCCTTTGATGGGAGGTTGATATGTGTCTGCGGTAGTGTGGTAAAGCCTCCGATCTCTGAGTCATATATTGTATATGAAAGTAGAACCCCAAATCGGTGGAGGTTTAAAGGAGAAGGCTGTATGTGTTTGTGTCCGCAAATGTATTCTGGAGGCTGGTAAAGTTCACTGGAGAATGGTTAAAGGCCGGGAAACGTGGATTCGATTCTGCCAAAATATACTGTTGTGTTTTTATTTTTGATATCTTAATTAAGTGATAATAGTCACACCCTTTAGACTGGGCAACATGATTAAAGATACCTCGCCTCCTGTCAGGCTTACCGCTGCAGTGTCTCTAGACTAAGAGCATGTATCGATATGCCATAGCCCCATCTGTTTCGATTTTGGCTGGACAGTCCCACTTCGCAGTCCTTGAAAGGGGCATTGCTTCACCAAAACAGTGGGTGTGATTTGGTGGAAAGAGCATAGGCAAACCGAGGGGGGGGGGGGGGTTTCTAGTGCCTGGAAGCCCCCTCCAAGCCTGGGACACTGTATAATTGAGGTGGCTGGACCCTGCCCCCGCTTCACACGGCTCTGCTTGAAAAGGGAGAGCTGCGTGCACCTAACAGTAGTGCACGGAGCATTGCTCATGTATATTATGGGGATAGGAAGAGTTGGAGAGAAGCCAAGCACTGTCTAAAATTATAGCCCCCATGCATGCTGGTCACGCCCACTGGCGGCGTTGGTGTGGAAACCCTCCTCTACAAATCCTGCGTTTGCCCCTGAAGAGGGCGCATTGGGCAGAACAGGGGCAAAGTTTGGCAGGCCGCCTTTTTGTCCCAATCTTGCCTTTATAAATGTTGGGGGGTATGGATATGCTCTAACATGAATTTAGATAATAGTTTATTATAGCTCAAACTAATACAAATCTCTTGTAGTTAAATAAGTAAATAAATATTTCATAAAAATCCCTACATTTTTTTATTGCCCATATACTTTGACCATGATAAAATATTTAATCTGGTTGTATCTAATGTGTTCTTTAAGGAAGCATTTCTGATGTAATTGCATATGGCCAATGAAGGGTTATAATAGGGGTTTTTTGGGAGGTAACTAGGTTTCCAGGACTCTAAGGGGGCCTAGGCCCTCCCGCTTTTAAACTCAGTGGTACAAGTATGACATTTACAAAAGATAACGTGGACTTGATGTGAAATGCTTGGTGCATACAGGAATTACTTGGTCTGCTCTGTCTAGTAATCAGTGCACCAAGATATTAAAAAAATCTACATGTTTCAGTCCTTAAAAACGCACATGATTTAGAATCCAGAGTCCCACCACTAACAAAATATTGCAATAACAGATTTAGTGCAATTATCCACCCACACTCTCATAATGAGCTTTGCCCCTAGAAAATTAAGAATTTGTGCAATTCAAACGGGTCAGATTATCGAAATAGCACGCTGAAAAATGTGAGTGTTCCCTTGTGGTGAACCACAGACTCAATTTTTGGGGGGAATCCAATTGGCCGCATTACTGCCCACTATTACCGATATTACGGTAGTAGTGCGCATCATTACCGTTAATACAGTAATCTTTAACGCTGGTTTTTGCTCGCAGCTCAGGAAGCCGCAAGCAGAAATCACGGTTAAAATTACCGTATTAACGGTAATAGATTTAGCGCTGCGTTACTCGCGACAGAATTGACACAAGTTGTATATATGCAATTAGTGGAAAATAGTATGTGTCAAGGTATAATTGCTACATACCCTCGCAAAATCATTGTGGCATACCTCCCAACTGTCCGATTTAGGCAAGATAATCCCAATTTGAGGTGGCTGTCCCACTGTTCCGATTATCGAGGGGACAGCTGGGGGATAAGTGAAACTTAGTGATGTCCCTTCAATGTTGCGCACAAAGAGCACATAGTTTTAGGGGACAGTAAGAGCGCTGGGGGTGTGACACACCAATGTGGTACCCCCCTCGTCCTGAATGACCACACCCCCTTCTCGTGCATGACAAACGTTGGGAGGTACGGTTACGGTGAAAAATATATTAACCTTGTAACTGACACCATCTTGCTGCTGTAATCCACGCAGGTGTATGTGAAAAGACGCACATGATGTCACAGAATGGGAAGTAGCGGATGCACAGAACAATGCTCGTCTGCATTTTTAACGTTTGTAGTTGACCCCCATTGTGTCCTTGTCAGTGTGTGTGCAGTGACCGTGTGTGCCAAGTTCTGTTACCTTCCCTGGAGAAATACCTTTGTAGAAAATGTGCTTCACACTGCTCCTGCTCATTTACGTTCTGCCAGATTGCACTTTTGTAAATTCCCATTTGTCAATTCCTAATTCAGACAGAGTAAGGAGAAAGAAAATAAGGAATGGGGAATGTTTGTCTTTGTGCACAGCGGAGGGGGGGGGGTGGATTTAGCAGGACCGAAGAGTATGTTTAAAGAGTTGAAATAAAGTATTCGCTTCAACTTTACTTCAGATGTGGCTGTGCTGGCAGCACAGGACCTGAGATGTTGTGTCAGTTCATGTCTAGTAACATAGTCAGATACAGAAGACACCGATGGACGACACTTACAAAGCCATGGGGTATATTTACTAAACTGCAGGTTTAAAAAAGTGGAGATGTTGCCTATAGCAACCAATCAGATTCTAGCTGTCATTTTGTAGAATGTACTAAATAAATGATAGCTGGAATCTGATTGGTTGCTATAGGCAACATCTCCACTTTTTCAAACCTGCAGTTTAGTAAATATAACCCATGGTTTTTTGCACCTCACTACCCCATCATAAAGTCACCAGCCCTAGTCTGAGAAGCCTGGGGTTGACTCTCCCTATACCTATATCTGCATTTAGAGATATAGCTAACCATGCCCACCTACTTTTTATTTTTGTGAACTTATTCAGGAATATGCTTCATAAACAGATTACTGTCTCTTATCTGGTCTTTGAAACAAATGTTATGGGTATTTGAGGAACAGAGTGAGAACGTCTGATGAGAAAGCGTGGAGGCGAGGGGTGAGTGTGAGTGGGAGAAGAACAGGAGGGATGGTGGGCTGTGTGAGTGAAGGAGAGCCACTAGGGTGGCATGGGGATTGAGGAGGGGGGGGGGCATGGGGATTGAGGAGGGGGGGGGGGGTGGCATGGGATAGTAGGTAACTGGAGGGTGAGGAAAGTCACTAGTGGGATAAGGTGGAGAGAGGATGACAGATATACATGATGAGGAAAGGTGGGATTAGAGTGAGAGTCACCCTGCCTCCTTCCCACCCAGCTGGCACTTCTTACACAGGGCAATAAGGACCCCCGCTGCTTCCTCTCCATCACTCCCCACTCTCTGTTATCACACATGGCACCCAGCCCTCCTCCCCCTCATTCACACATCCCAGATGGATTGCAGGCTCATAGGCTCTGACAAGAAGCTCCTCTCTCCAAGCTCTCCGCTTACATCGGATTCCATGGGCTGTAGGCTACACATAAGGTAAGTGAGCACAAGTTCCCCGTCGTGTGGACTACATGACTCTCCAGGACTTATTTAATGAACTCTAGCAAGAAAGGGTTTAAACTGCTGTGGTGGTATATAGAGGATTAAGGAATGCTGTGCCGGTATCTATCAAAAGGAAAGGCTGGCATGAAAGAGGTTAAATAATTTGTAATTCCTGGAAATGGAAAGACGGTAATGATAACATCAATGCCTGCTAGAGGAATAAATTAGTGATAGGAGGTTAAGTAAGGTGTGCAAGTGTAGAACTTTGACTGAGAAAAGGCTAAGTAAACAGTTTTATAGATTTGGCAGAGGAAGGGTTAACTAGGTAGAGTAAGATGAAGAAGAGGAATGGTTAAGTTAGCTGGGTATGGTTTTGGCAGAGGAAGGGTTAAGCTGGGTATGGCTCCGGAAGAGGAGGGGTTAAGGTGGGTATGGTTTTGGCAGAGGAGGGGTTAAGGTGGGTATGGTTTTGGCAGAGGAGGGGTTAAGGTGGGTATGGTTTTGGCAGAGGAAGGGTTAAGCTGGGTATGGCTCCAGCAGAGGAGGGGTTAAGGTGGGTATGGTTTTGGCAGAGAAAGGGTTAAGCTGGGTATGGCAGAGGAAGGGTTAAGCTGGGTATGGTTTGGCAGTGGAAGGGTTAAGCTGGGTATGGTTTTGGCAGAGGAAGGGTTATGCTGGGTATGGCTCTGGCAGAGGAAGGGTTAAGCTGGGTATGGTTTTGGCAGAGGAAGGGTTATGCTGGGTATGGCTCTGGCAGAGGAAGGGTTAAGCTGGGTATGGCTCTGGCAGAGGAAGGGTTAAGTTGGGTATGGTTTTGGCAGAGGAAGGGTTATGCTGGGTATGGCTCTGGCAGAGGAAGGGTTAAGCTGGGTATGGTTTTGACAGTGGAAGGGTTAAGCTGGGTATGGTTTTGGCAGAGGAAGGGTTATGCTGGGTATGGCTCTGGCAGAGGAAGGGTTAAGCTGGGTATGGTTTTGGCAGAGGAAGGGTTATGCTGGGTATGGCTCTGGCAGAGGAAGGGTAAAGTAAAGAACACAAGAAAAATAAAATACACAGACTCTGATAACACCTTAATGCTGGAGTTGTGTTTTCAGAATAGAGCATCTTAAATTTTTCTTCCATTGAAAATTGTATTACACCTATAAAAAATATTAAAATCATAAAAAACATGAAAAATGCATTTAACTTTCACAGTCACAAAAGGTGAGAACGCACCATTACCGACACCATGAAGAGTATTGGACAGGTTAACTTAAATTATATGTTTTTAGGGTATGGGATGTATCTACTATCCAGTATCTCTGGTATAGTCTCTAACCTCTATCGTCTGCCTCTACCAGTTACCAGTCACTTACATGTAATGTCTGCCTTTCCCTGCAGCTAGCATCGTATCTCTGTTGTCTGGCTCCCCTTATCACCTTTTATCTGTACTGTCTGTCTCTACCTGTGACTACACTACAGAAAATTTCTGCCGATGTGACATCAATTTTACAAACAACAGAAGATAAAAGTCTCGATCAGCAGCTGATTCATATGTACACACTATACACGTTTTACAGGATTTACCTTCAGATCTGTGCTCTTCATCTGTCATAACAATCAGCTGAAAAGATCCTGACTACACACTCCATAGAGATCTATGTACATTGGTCCTGAGTGTGTACACACTGCAGAATTAGAATGATATTTTTAGTTCAGTTTAAAAATCCAATGAAACGATACAATGAGCTTTGGAACAATAATTGTTCATAATTGCAGTGTACACACTAACGCGATATTGGGCTGAACGCTCGTTTATCGTGTGATTGGTCTGACAATCAGCTGAAAACCCTGTAGTGTGTACCCAGCCTGACCTTTAATTTCTACTTCTCCCTGTCACCAGCCTCTAATCTGTAATGTCTGCCTCTTCCTGCCACTAGCCTCTAATCTCTTCCTACCACTAGCCTCTTATCTGTATTGTTTTCCTCTACCTGTAACTAACCTTTATTACTACTTTTTGTCACAAGCCTGTGATCTTTATTGTTTGCCTCTCCCTGTTAACAGCCTCTAATCCCTAAAGTTTGACTCTCTTATCTGTATTGCCTCACTCTTCCTGTCCCTAGCCTCTTCTTTATAGTGTTAGCAGCGTCTAGCTGTATTCAGTGTATTGTCTTCCTCTACTGGTCACTAACCTCTATTGTCTGCCTCACCCTTTCACCAGTAATCTGTAGTGTCTGCCTCTCCCTGCTACTAGCCTCTAATATGTATTCTGCTTACTGTCTTATTTTACCATTATACCCCTAATTTGTATCTGCTTCCTGCCTCTCTCTCTCCTTAAACTATGTTCTGTGTCTATCTTTCTTTCCATGATCCCTTTAACCTGCTTTTTATTTCTGCCTCACTCTATCAAGATCCCTCTAGTCTCTATGCTCCTTCCTGCCTCTCACTCCCTCAAGATCCCTTTAACCTGTATTCTTCCTGCCTCTCTCTGCTATGATCCTTTTAACCTGTATTCTTCCTGACTCTCTCTACTATGATCCCTCTAACCTGTATTCTTCCTGCCTCTCTCTGCTATGATCCTTCTAATCTGTATTCTTCCTGCCTCTCTCTACTATGATCCCTCTAACCTGTATTCTTCCTGCCTCTCTCTGCTATGACCCTTCTAATCTGTATTCTTCCTGACTCTCTCTACTATGTTCCCTCTAACCTGTATTCTTCCTGCCTCTCTCTCTCTACTATGATCCCTCTAACCTGTATTCTTCCTGCCTCTCTCTACTATGATCCCTCTAACCTGTATTCTTCCTGCCTCTCTCTACTATGATCCCTCTAAACTGTATTCTTCCTGACTCTCTCTACTATGTTCCCTCTAACCTGTATTCTTCCTGCCTCTCTCTCTCTACTATGATCCCTCTAACCTGTATTCTTCCTGCCTCTCTCTACTATGATCCCTCTAAACTGTATTCTTCCTGCCTCTCTCTACTATGATCCTTCTAACCTGCATTCTTCCTGCCTCTCTCTACTATGATCCTTCTAACATGTATTCTTCCTGCCTCTCTCTACTATGATCCCTTTAATATGTATTCTTCCTGCCTCTCTCTACTATGATCCCTATAACCTGTATTCTTCCTGCCTCTCTCTACTATGATCCCTCTAACCTGTATTCTTCCTGCCTCTCTCTACTATGATCCCTCTAACCTGTATTCTTCCTGCCTCTCTCTACTATGATCCCTCTAACCTGTATTCTTCCTGCCTCTCTCTACTATGATCCCTCTAACCTGTATTCTTCCTGCCTCTCTCTACTATGATCCCTCTAACCTGTATTCTTCCTGCCTCTCTCTACTATAATCCCTCTAACCTGTATTCTTCCTGCCTCTCTCTACTATGATCACTAATCTGTATTCTTCCTGCCTCTCTCTACTATGATCCCTCTAATCTGTATTCTTCCTGCCTCTCTCTACCATGATCCTTCTAACCTGTATTCTTCCTGCCTCTCTCTACTATGATCCCTATAACCTGTATTCTTCCTGCCTCTCTCTACTATGATCCCTCTAACCTGTATTCTTCCTGCCTCTCTACTATGATCCCTCTAACCTGTATTCTTCCTGCCTCTCTACTATGATCCCTCTAACCTGTATTCTTCCTGCCTCTCTCTACTATGATCACTCTAACCTGTATTCTTCCTGCCTCTCTCTACTATGATCCCTCTAATCTGTATTCTTCCTGCCTCTCTCTACTATGATCACTCTAATCTGTATTCTTCCTGCCTCTCTCTACTATGATCACTCTAACCTGTATTCTTCCTGCCTCTCTCTACTATGATCACTAATCTGTATTCTTCCTGCCTCTCTCTACTATGATCACTAATCTGTATTCTTCCTGCCTCTCTCTACTATGATCACTCTAACCTGTATTCTTCCTGCCTCTCTCTACTATGATCCCTCTAACCTGTATTCTTCCTGCCTCTCTCTACTATGATCACTAATCTGTATTCTTCCTGCCTCTCTCTACTATGATCACTCTAACCCAGTGTTTCTCAACTCCAGTCCTCGGGACCCCCTAGCAGTACATGTTTTCCATATCTCCTTGCTGAAGCACAGGTGTATTCATTACTGACTGACACAGTGTAGCAGGTGGTATAATTATTTCACTGGTCACCTGGCTGGTAATCTTGCACTGTTAGTGAGTCCCGAGGACTGGAGTTGAGAAACACTGCTCTAACCTGTATCCTCTTTCCTTCCTCTTTCTATCATGATTCCTCTAGTCTGTATTTTCCTTCCTGTCACTCTAATAAGAATAATCTATTGAGTCTCTCTCTGCCATTATTTCTTAAACCTGCGTTTTCTTTCCTGTCCTTTTATCATGATTCCTCTAATATGACCTACCATGACCCCACAAACTTTTTTTTATTTTTCTGCTTCCTGTTTTTCTAAACCATGAACCCTCTAACCCAGTGATGGGCAACAGGCCGCCATTGGTTTGGCAAGCCTTTACCTGCGTTCTTCACCTTTCTGCCCCATTTTGACTTATTCTCTGCTTTATACCATAAAGAATGAACAGGAACAGTCGTCTTCTGCGTCATGTGACCTCCTCTGCACAACGCAGGGAGGTCACACTTCACACAGGCGGAGGAGAGGGTGCGGGATATTCTGCACCGCAAACTCTCCCTCCTTTCTTTACGGGCTCTGGCTGTGAAGGTAACAATTTTTAGATTAGCCAGTGAGTAGGGACATGTGGGGAGGTGAGAATATCATGTGGGGAGGTCTGAGGGGCATATGGAGGACGTTTGAAGCACATGCGAGATCTCAGGGCATGTAGGGGTCTGAGGGCATTTATGGGGATTTTGGTTTAAGCGAGGGGCATTTTGGGATAAGTGATGTTGGGGTGCCAAAGTTTTGGGCTTGTTTTTTCATTTGTGCTGTATAATCTATCTTTACTCTCCGCCATGATCCTTCTAGCCTCTTGTTGCCTCTCTCTACTGTGATCCCCTTAATCTGTAGAATCATCCCTCATTACCAAGATCCATCTAATCTATATAGAATCTTCTACGTATCTCTAGCATTACCCCTCTAACCCGCATTCTGCTTCCTGCCTCTCTCTACCATGATTCCCCTAAACTGTATTCGTCTCCCTGCTTATCTCTGTACCAGCTTCCTGCATCTCTGCACCCTATAATCTGTAAGAAGGATACTCTCTGCCTCTCTGTATCATGATTTCTCTACCACAGGGTGGCATAAGGTCACTGGATCAGTTTAGAGCATCTCTGAGCACTGTAATAGTACAGCGTGCATGGTAGCTTTAGTTGTAATGGCTTCCAGCGCTTATATGGAGGTGCTGGAAGTTATTTTGGTGCCACATGCCGTAACAAAGTGCTATGGAGGACACAGGCTGCTATAATATGCAAATTATTTATGTAGTATAATGTCTCCATACACTTAAATAAATTGCATCCCTTGCCAATTGTATATTACAAAATTGCTAGCTATGAACTTTTGAATCAATTTGTTAAGGCTTGCTCAAACCTGCATTGTGTATCCTGTCCCTCTTCACCATGTATCCTCCTACCCGTCTCTACCATGTACCCTCTAATCCATAGCAACATTCTATCATGATTACTCTAGAGCAGTGGTTCCCAAACTTTTGCAGTTTGCGGCACCCTTAGAGTCTCCATAATTTTTTGAAGGCACCCCTCCAAAATAATTACCGAGCAGTCCTGTTTTAGAAGTAGTTGGGTCAAAAAATTGTAATAAATATTTAGGTCAGGACAGAAATGCTTATTTAGTTGTATGCAAAAATGCCCCCTCTGCATCCAGACACTCTGCCCTCTCTCACGCTGCCCTCTGTCACGCTGTCCCCCCTCCTCTGCCCTCTGTCACGCTGTCCCCCCTCCTGTCACGATGTCCCCCTCCACTGCCCCTCTCACGCTGTCCCAGCTCCTCTGTCCTCTGTCCCAGCTCCTCTGCCCTCTGTCACAGCTCCTCTGCCACGCTGTACCCCTCCTGTCACGCTGTCCCTCTCCTCTCTCCCCCTCCTGTCACTCTCCTCTGTCCCCCTCCTGTCACGCTGTCCCCCTCCTCTGCCCTCTCACGCTGTCCCCCTCCTCTGCCCTCTCACGCTGTCCCCCCCCTCTGTCACGCTGTCCCAGCTCCTCTGCCCTCTGTCCCCCTCCTCTGCCCTCTGTCACAGCTCCTTTGCCACGCTGTCCCTCTCCTCTGTCCCCCTCCTGTCACTCTCCTCTGTCCCCCTCCTGTCACGCTGTCCCTCTCCTCTGTCCCCCTCCTGTCACGCTGTCCCTCTCCTCTGTCCCCCTCCTGTCACACTGTCACTCTCCTCTGTCCCCCTCCTGTCACGCTGTCACTCTGCTCTGTCCCCTCCTGTCACTCTGCTCTGTCCCCTCCTGTCACTCTGCTCTGTCCCCTCCTGTCACGCTGTCACTCTCCTCTGTCCCCTCCTGTCACGCTGTCACTCTGCTCTGTCCCCTCCTGTCACGCTCCTCTGCACTCTCTCACTTTGCTCCCTCTGCCGTGCGTCAGCTATAAAAAAACCAAACAGAAACACTTACCAATCTGCCCGGCGCCGGGACCCAGCATCCTCCTCTCTCACTCAGCAGCTGTCACTGATATGACAGCTGCGTAAGAGAGGAGGATGCTGGGTCCCATCGCCGCGCGGATTGGTAAGTGTTTCTGTTTGATTTTTTCATGGCTGTCCCGCGGCACCCCTAAGACAGCGCCGCGGCACCCCTGGGAGCCGCGGCGCACAGTTTGGGAACTGCCGCTCTAGAGTCTAGACCATTGTTTCCCAAACCCAGTCCTCTGGGCCCCCTAACAGTGCAGGTTTTCTAGATCAAAGTGAAATAATTATACCAACTGTGAATCTTTCAAAGTGTGTCAGTCAGTAATGGTTTATCCACTCAGGTCAAAGTTGTCCAACAATTCAAATATTGAGGAGTTCCATAACCTCTTTTGAAAATGCTAGATCTCTGATTGGACATTTAGAAATAACCATTAAAAATGGCAAACATGCTCTTGAACAAGTTTATTTCGATGGACTATTCCTGTTCAGATGGCCTGTTGCCCGATCTTGGGGATAGGAACTGTATTTTGGATTGCATCTGTCCCTTGATCATTGTATACGGCATTCAGTGTAGACGTGCTGTTAAAAATGACTCCTCAGTAGAAGAATCTACTCCCGAGTCTTTTCACATATTGTATACGAGTAGCCACAGGAAGGTGCACAGCTGGGAACGTGTATCGGATCATTCACACCTAGTCATATACTCGCCTGCTTACAACTGGATGCTGGTAGAAATTCATTCATCCAACAAATCAAGACTTCTGTGTACGGAATTGGATTCTTCTATTGAGAAAATGGACAGAGGTTAAGGGAAAATAAAAAGAGATCTGAATCGGTCTCCTCTGCCGGGTGGGACTAGTAGATCTAATTAAACAAACCGTGCCTACTGTCTCTATCCCAGAAACCATCTAACTTGCATTCTCCCTCCTGTCTCTCTCTCCAAGGAACCATCTAGTCTATATTACTGTCTTTCTACCAGGAATCATCTAGCTTGTTCTCTCTTTCTCATCTCTCTCGTCCATTTATTTACCACCTAGTCTGTATTCTCACTCCTGTCTCTCTCTCTCCCAGGGACAATCTAGCCATTAATTTCCTTCCTCTTTCTACCAGGAATCGTCTAGTCTCTAGTCTCTTTCTCATCTCTCTACCAGAAACCATAAGCCTGTATTCTCCCTCCGTCTCGCTCCAAGAAACCATCTACCGTGTATTCTGGTGGTCTCTTTGCTCTATCGCTACCAGGAACCATCTAGCCTGTACTTTACCTCTCATTTATCTACAAGAAGCCATCTAGAAGTATTCTCCTTTCTACCTCTTTCAACCAGGAACCATGTAGCCTATATTTTCCTTCTTGTTTTGAGGAAAATGTAGCTCCAGTTGACAGCCATCAGATAGCTATTCACAATGATAGCTACAGACATCATTTTTCATTCCTGTAATCAGCAGTCTGCAGAGTAGGGAAAGCTGTGCAGAAATCCAGGTGAGTTGACTAGCTAGATTGCTGTTCTTAGCAATTAGTCCTTCAGTGATAAGGTCAAGTCAATCGAACAATTCAGCTCACCTGTTTGTAGCCTTTATAGAGTTCATCAGTTCTAGCAAACTTTTGTAGGAGCAAAGTTTTGCTTTGGATTTCTCTGCTTGTGCCTTGAAAAAGGCTTGTTTTATTTGACTGTACATCCCGACTCTACATTCTCCAAACCTTCGATTTGGTTTCATCTACCATACCTTTTTCAATCCCTTGACTTTAGCTTCGTTCATCGCTATTCCACCGTCTACAATCCATGGACTTCAGTTTGTAGCTCACTACCAGTGCTCTCAGGAATGAGTGGCTTGAGCGGACGTGTCTCAGATAGCTATCCCAGCCAAGTGGTTCTTTCCTGGGAGCTTCCAGCACCGTGACACTTTTCTAGCTATCTACCATGAATCATCAAGTCTATAGACTCCTCGTGTTTCTCTCTACAAGGAACCATCCAGTCTATATTCTCCTTCCTGTCTCTCTGCATCGGGATCTATATAGTCTATAATTTCCTTCCCGTTGCTCTCCACCAGGAACCATCTAGCTTGTATTATCCATTCCAACTCTTTCTACCTAAACCATTTAGCTGACATTATCCCTCCTGTCTCTCCTCAGGAACCATGTAGCCTGTAACTCTCTAATGTGTATTCCCCTAGCTCTCATTTGCAGCCTCTAACCTATCCTCTCTCTCTACCAACAGCCCCGGTATTTTCCTCACCATGTCCTGTTTTTGGTTAGGAGTTACAGCTTCCTACCCTAAGCATCACGTTCAGATGCCAGATCTCTTTCCACTGTGGCCTCCGCACTATCAGTACTCCACAGACAGCAACCAGCTTCCAGTCATCTGTAAGTTGTTATTAATATTCCCCATCTACACCCTACCTACCATTGTCTTGCTCCAATAAAGGTTATATTTTTCTTCACCCCCCTCCATGCAACTACAATTTTATACCATTCCTTAGTAAATGCTTCTTCCAAACCACACTTTCTTCTGAATACATTGTTTCCCCGCTCACACTGCCTTACTTTACTGCAAATGCCCATTACATGCCTTGCTGCCCTGACCATTGCCAGGGGGAAAAAAACGTTACAGTTATCCTTCCAAAAATGTTTCCAGATCCTGGCACAGCTTCCTAAGAATTCAGGACCGGATGTGCATATGCCATCTGCTAGCAAGAGAGGAACAGGGCCGCAGCAGAGACTACCAGAAATGTGGGGGAGATAGATGGAGAGGGTGTGGGAGAGAAACAAGAGCGAGAGATAGCAGAGAGGTGAGAGAGGCACACAGCAGAGAAGGAAGAGATAGCAGAGAGATGAGAGAGGGATAGCAGAGATAGCAGATAGGTGAGAGAGGGATGGGAGGGATAGTAGAGATATCAGAGAGGTGAGAGAGACATACAGCAGAGAAAGAAGAGATAGCAGAGAGGTGAGAGAGGAATAGCAGAGAGGTAAGAGTGGGGTAGCAGAGAGGTGAGAGAGGGATAGCAGAGAGGTGAGAAAGGGATGGCAGAGAGGAGAGAGGGATAGTAGGGATAGCAGAGAGGTGAGAGGGGTAGCAGAAAGGTGAAAGAGGGATAGCAGAGAGGTGAGAGATACAGCAGAGAAAGAAGAGATAGCAGAGAGGTGAGAGAGGGATAGCAGAGGTGAGAGGGATGGCAGAGAGGTGAGAGAGGGATGGCAGAGAGGTGAGAGAGGGAGAGGAGAGGTGAGAGAGGGATGGCAGAGGTGAGAGAGGGGTGGCAGAGAGGTGAGAGAGGGATGGCAGAGAGATGAGAGGGATGGCAGAGAGGTGAGAGAGGGATGGCAGAGAGGTGAGAGAGGGATGGCAGAGAGGTGAAAGAGGGATGGCAGAGAGGTGAAAGGGATAGCAGAGAGGTGAGAGGGATAGGAGAGGTGAGAAAGGGATGGCAGAGAGGTGAGAGAGGGATAGGAGAGGTGAGAGGGATGGCAGAGAGATGAGAGGGGTGGCAGAGGTGTTAGAGGGATGGCAGAGAGATGAGAGGGGTGGCAGAGAGGTGAGAGAGGGATGAGGGGTGGCAGAGAGGTGAGAGAGGGATGGCAGAGAGGTGAGAGAGGGATGGCAGAGAGGTGAGAGGGATAGCAGAGGTGAGTGAGGGATGGCAGAGAGGTGAAAGAGGGATAGCAGAGAGGTGAGAGGGATAGGAGCGGTGAGAAAGGGATGGCAGAGGGATGAGAGGGGTGGCAGAGAGGTGAGAGAGGGATAGGAGAGGTGCGAGAGGGATGGCAGAGAGATGAGAGGGGTGGCAGAGGAATAGCAGAGAGGTGAGAGAGGGATAGGAGAGGTGAGAGAGGGATGGCAGAGAGATGAGAGGGATAGCAGAGAGGTGAGAGGAGGGATAGGAGAGGTATGAGAGAGGGATAGTAGCGCATTCCGTTCATCTCATGTCTATTATTATCTCACACCTCTCACCTTTCTTCTGATGACTTCTCACACAAATACATACATACATATATATATATACATACACACAAATACATACACATATATATATATATATATATATATATATATATATATATATATATATACATACATACATACATACACACAAATGAGATAGCCAAGAGATAGGAGATGGGTGCAAGTGAGAAAGAGACAGGAGATTTGTCTGAAAAAGAGGCATAAGACAGGAGAAATGTGCAAGAGAGAGAGTCATGCATCTCTTTTTGTACAATTTATTAACTTAAGTGAACAATCCAGACTAAGAGGTATTAATCAAGGAGATTTTAGACTCTATATAAACAGGTTTAATAAGGCTACGAGGGCTGGAGTCCAGATTTGTGCAAATTTCATCTCAATAGACTTTGTTTCCTGTGTAATCCTACCAGCATAAAAACAAAAATCGATCATTTTAAAAACAAAAATCAAAACTTCTTAAGGTAGAAAAAGTCCAGAGGGTAAATGAATAAAGCGGTGAGATTCCGGTGTGTTTAAAAAGTGGAGATGTTGCCTATAGCAACCAATCGGATGCTAGCTATCATTTGTGTAGCACATTCTACAAAATGACAGCTAGAATCTGATTGGTTGCTATATGCAACATCTCCACTTTTCAAACCCTCCGAAAACTCGCAGCTTGATACATTTATCCCCGGCATGGAAATAAAAGGACAGATGAGAATTTTCGAGAGAGCTATGGAAAACAGAGGGTAACACCATTTACATGACAGCCCTCTGAGTCAAAGCCCTACCCACATGGTTTATAGGGCGTGATACAGGCTTGTGCTGACACGGATATGGCCGTTAATGAACCAAAAAAATTTGAAGACCCGCTGCACCTTTTTTATGTGTGCAAGTGCGCTGAGTTGTCAAAGGTGCATTTTACTTCACGGCCTCTGGAAACACCTCCGCAAAAGCCTTCTGCACCAAGTTGCGCAGGTTGGCGAATGCTCAAAGTCCAGCCTACAGACAATTTTTCAGGGGTGCCGCTTTAGGTGCCTCAGTCGAATGCCAATACTTTAAATGATGCCAGTTTGCAAGAAGAGTTTTCTCAGGTGCAGTCACCACCTGTAATTAGAGCAGACCCCGAAAACTGCACTATTCAAAATAAATAAGTTTTAAAAGTGGGCAGCATGACACTGATATTATCTATAGTTCACGACGAGCATTTATGGGATGTCCTGTAACGGCTCCTGACACAGCGTTTTCCAACTAACCGTTAGTTGAGTTGCTTTCTTTTGGAAGAATGGTCCTTCCTACACCCCTCATGCACAATCCAAGACATTGGTAGACTGAACATGCATTTCATGACCCAATGCCTTATTAAGTGACTTTACATTGGCGTTTCCAATTTTTTTTTGTCCACTACCTGTACTAAATAATTCCATCCCACAAAATGAGTACTCCGCTCCAAAATTAGATGTACTCGTAGTCCTAATCCACACTAAGCAAGGTATAACGTGAGATATTGACATCACACGAGCAATGCAGTTTTTACACTTTTGTGGTTCGTTAGTGACCCCCAGAATCTCTACCTAGAGAGCCTGTTTCAGCCTCGTCGGTCCTCCTCAGTGCAGGATAGGGCATGCAGCCAGCAAGTGTAGAAACAGCCTGGGTGGAGTATTGACTCATGTAAGTGGCATTACCCAGAAGACTATTCTCCTTTTGGAGTGGATTATGGACATCAAATGACCAAGATATTTATTGCTTCATAACCTCTTAAACGTTATTCACATAGAGGCCGACTGTACCCTGGGCTCTTCCTACCACACTGTCACCTCTTCTCCTGGCCCAGTTCTGAAGGCTCAGACATATTACCCACATCGGATGACCTCCTCTCTAGTCGGCAACATCAGATTATGCAGCTCTCAGGGTTTCAAATAATAAAAAGTTACATCTTTCTGCAGCCGGGGGAACCTGTCGCGTGGTCTCCGCTCATCGATGCTGTAACAGGAACCGTATCGAGGAACGTTCCCAGACTGTCCAGTGTTCCTGTCTCCCCGGGAAAGTAGCCGGAACAACGAGGGACAAACCCTCTTGTGTGGACGGTGAGTTCCATATCTACCTGGGGATGGAGGGGGTGGTGGTGCTTAATAAAAAATACTGACGCCAAAATTGCAACATCTGTTAGATTAAAAACACAGTGGGGACTGGATAGGAACATATACTGCCCCCTCCTATACAAACTATGGGTAACATTTATCACAGTACAGGCAAGTTAATCAATGTATCGTTTTTCTAAATCTTCACAAAACACGGGTATGTCTTGCTGCTCAGAGAACCAGGGAACTGTAATATTTTATTTCTTAGAATGAGTGTAGTTGCAATATCTTATGTCTTCCAGAGTGGGTTATGATCCGTAGTTTCCAATGAAACAATGCCACCTAGTGGCGTAATTGTCCTGAAAAACGCCATAAAGCTTCCTTCGCTTTCCAAGCAGTGAACAATTTAGTAGTTTTTTTTTTTATGCTTGCTTGGAATCAGATTTGTTTTATTTTTAGCAGCCTGGCCAAAATACCTGGCCAGGCTGTGTTTTTCTTGTCTGTGAGGTCACTGGCTAATCACCCGCCTTCGTTACATGTATGCCAAACGAGGTGATCTGCTATTTATGTATGTGCCACCCCCAAGAGAATTCCTCATTATAGCTAGGATACCTGTTGAACAAGCCAAACTAAAATCTGAATTAAACAATGCTGCACCAGGTACTTGCTATCTGCAAATCATGAGCGACTGGTTGTTCCCTGTCAATTCATTTAACACGCTCACGGTCTTAACAGTGAAAGTCTTTCCAGACCCGGGGTAAATGTATCAAGCTGAGAGTTTTCCGGCGAGTTTGAAAAACCAATCAGATTCTAGCTAACATTTATTTAGTACATTCTACAAGATGATTGCTAGAATCTGATTGGTTGCTACAGGCAACATCTCCACTTTTCAAACCCGCCGGAAAACTCTCAGCTTGATACAGATGTAGCGCTCCTGCTGTTGTGTAACCACAAGTCCCAGCATGTCCAGCAAATCTGTTGTAGACTATACTACAGCAGTGGGAACGCGTCCGGTCTTGTATAACAGCACTGTGCTCATTGACAGCTTCTATTGTGATGGGGAAGTGGTGGTGTGACATGGAGCCCTGTCTGCAGGAAGAGGAGTGTCAGACCCTTCCCGATAACTCCGGCTGGATCTGCTTCCAGGGGGGGCGCATAAAGACCACCAAGGTGAGAGCGACACGTGACCCCACTGCTAATGGGGACTTGCTTTTATATTCTCTAAACAGCCCAAAAGACAGAGTGACACTGTCCTGCATACACACTTCCACGCACCACGCTGCTTCTGTAGTTATTTCTGCAGCGTACACGTGTTAATTTTTTAAAATACAGACCAGGAACTGTTCAGCACTCGCCCTCATAACGTTGAAAACTTTGGATTAAAAAGATCACTTTTTTTTTTTTTTTTTATATCAACTTTACTATGAAGATGCTCTTTGTTATTTTTTTAACTTCAATAGTATTTTTATTAATTTTTCAGAAATTATGGGGTACAGAAAGTAGAGAGGGATGGGGGGTAAGGAAAGGACACAAAAATAAAAAAGAGAAGGATTGAAGGGGTACATAGTGGGGAGGAACACCTTAAACAATTCTGCTGTTAAACCACATTGAACACATGAGGGGGGGAACCCAATAGGTTCTCTTCCAATTCGTGAAAGTTACACTAGTCGAATGGTCACCAGGGGACTACTAATAGGAACATTGGGGAACTTCGCTAAGTGTGGGAGATGCAGGTAGTAAATCAGAGTCTATTCGTTTTGGACGCGCTCCCTCTCCGTCCGTAACATACACATGCCAGCTGAACCACTTCATTATCGGGGACGAGGTGGCAGTGGAGTAGGGCATCCCCTCTGTCTCCATTTCAAAGCTGAATTGCACCTTGGCCACTACTTTAGATATCGAGGGTATCTGTGGTGATTTTCAACCTTGAGCTAAGGAGGCTCTTGTGGCAATCAGAATATGACTAAAGACATATTTAGCATATGATGGAAACTGGGAGGGGGTAATGTTGCAGTAACGCCACCTGCGGGGTAGGAGAAAGATTTTGTCTAGTAACCTTATTGGCTAACTGGAAGATTTGTACCCAGAACGACTGTATATGACAGTTCCAGAATATATGTATCAAATCCCCCGGAATATTGCATTGCTGCCCTCTTTGTTATTTTTGAATATCGCTGCACATTGAGGAATTCAGTGTACACCCCAAAAAATATAAATATATATGTATATAATGTTATACGTTTTTCTGTGTTCAATCCAGGACATGTTAATCTTGTTATGGCAAATGTAAATGTTGCATTGAAATCCACTTTTCCTCGCACACACACAGCGTTCTCCGCTTTCTTCTTTCAGATCCACCCGCAATACTGAAACCTCTAAACATTTTCCTGTGGACAATCGGACATTTTCTCTTTCTGTCTGTGTGATGCTTTGGGATCACAGAGTGACTTAGTGCCGTGATCCTTAGCCGCCTCTACAGGGAGAGTGCGAGGTGGGGTAACCAGGCACCGCTCTGTGGTACAGACTGACATTCACTGGGATTGGTTCCTAATAACCAATGGACAAGAAACTGATGAAATATATAAATAAAAAGTTAAATAAATAAAAGAATAAAACGGTGTCTGACTAACTAAAACCGTCAATACCCAGCACCTACAGATGCCACACACACAAAGTCTGTACTCTCTGGTAAACAGATGCACAAAGGGTCATATATAAAACATACAATAACACAGCTGTATAGACTTTATGGCCAATATGGCGGCCTCCTCGGCAGCGGAATGCTGCGCGATGGGAGGAGCTGGATGGAGTGAGGTTATTCCGTGATAAGAGCAGAATAAACACAAGCACGCCTAGTTCTCCACTGAAGTATATTTCATTTTACAGGTCAGTATTATTTAAAAAAGCTAGGAGGGGTATAGAGGGTCAATTCAGGGGGGCGAACACCATTTTATGGGTAGGCACACAGCCTTTTCCTCCCCACAAACGTAATTCTTTGGGCGCTCAGATCCTCCTCCCTATAATTATATTGGGACACAATTTGTACTTTCCAGTTGTAAAATGTTAGTAGTTAAAGACTAGACACAAGAGCTGATGCTCTAGACTAACCTGATTTGTTCATTCTTGTCATTTACAACATTTCCTTATCTGTGTCCTCTTCCTTGTGCAATGTTTTGTAACATTCAGGTTTAAATCAATGTAAATCGATGTTTATACCTCTTACGTCATTTCTCAGACTCATGGATCCATTATTATGAATGCTGACAAGTTCTCCCCCTCGGTGTACTAGGTAATGTTATGGGACATCCTGTTGACGGGTACAGCAGGCTGATACCATCCATGTGTCCTATCTACTTGAGCCAAGACGAAGGTTAAACTAATATCTAATGTTGATGTGTTTGGATGTCTTCACTTCTAATGCTTGAGGAGTTCCTACACCGTTCAGTTGGCGCACACACAATAGGAACAAAATGTTTTACAATCAACACTGTTTATTTCTAATACAGAAGTACAGGAAGATTCAGCCCACCCCGTAGTCCTCTTACGCCTGTAGCAGAGGTTTTGTTGACCCGGCCTGAACAGGAGCGGAACATGATGTCTGTATCATTGAGGTACGTTGCTCGGCTCCTCTCCAAATGGGTTAGCTGGAAAACAGATCAGTAATAACATGTGAAGGATACACCATGTTAGGAACCCGCCTTGTGTGCCTCGTGCCTCAGTGACGTCACTATATCCTAGAGAACGGATAGACTGGATATTGGATGTTATTGGCTGTCTCTATTGTACGGGGCCCTTTAAATTAGACTTTATTTTTACATAGAAATGTTAGGCTGTGACAATACGGAGCACATGACGCTCCCGTTTCCCCCAAAAGTTCTACAGGTCAGAAAAGAAACAAAATACTAACAAATATACAACTAAAAATGTGGCAAGAGGACAAATATGTACGCATTACATAAATAAGTCTTAGCGACCGTTATTATGATTCTCTAGAAGAGACATGGGGCAGCTCACACTACACTACAGCAAGGATGTTTCCAGTATATGTTATCTTTAAAGCAAACTCACGGTTTTGAAACTGTTGCGCCGTGTAGCGAGTAAGGAGGATTCCAACCCCCTCTATGAGAGCCAATAAAACGCCCCCCATTAACGCTGAGCCCACCATGGCCAGAGGTCCGCCTGAGGAAAGAAAGAAACATCGCTTATTGCTCAATTCACCAGAACAATCGCAGACTAAAACGAAGCACAAGTAAACATTGTTATCCTTTATACTAGTGAGACAGATGGGTCGTAGACAAATACATAAAAAAAACAAGATGAATGTATAAAGACTGTTCCATATAGAGGGGCATTTCATACCACAATCTCCCTGCATCAGTACGATAGTAGTCTCGTACCACTACTCTGTGCTGCTGGAGGACCCTGCTCCTTCCATTATATAACTCTCAGTCTGTGTCTGCCTGTTGCCTCCATTCCCCTCCTCACATCATGTCACTGCACCTTTCACATGCAGCCCTGTCCTCACTAACACATCACTCATCTCCTGATATACTCTGTGCTGCTGGAGGACCCTGCTCCTTCCACTATATAACTCTCAGTCTGTGGCTTCCTGTTGCCTCCATTCCCCTCCTCACATCATGTCACTGCCCTGTCACATGCAGCCCTGTCCTCACTAACACATCACTCATCTCCTGATATACTCTGTGCTGCTGAGGGCCCTGCTCCTTCCACTATATAACTCTCAGTCTGTGGCTTCCTGTTGCCTCCATTCCCCTCCTCACATCATGTCACTGCCCTGTCACATGCAGCCCTGTCCTCACTAACACATCACTCATCTCCTGATATAATCTGTGCTGCTGGGGGACACTGCTCCTTCCACTATATAACTCTCAGTCTGTGACTTCCTGCTGCCTCCATTCCCCTCCTCACATCATGTCACTGCCCCTGTAACATGCAGCTCTGTCCTCACTAACACATCACTCATCTACTGATATACTCTGTGCTGCTGGAGGACCCTGCTCCTTCCACTATATAACTCTCAGTCTGTGGCTTCCTGCTGCCTCCATTCCCCTCCTCACATCATGTCACTGCCCCCGTCACATGCAGCCCTGTCCTCACTAACACATAACTCATCTCCTGATATACTCTGTGCTGCTGGGGGACCCTGCTCCTTCCACTATATAACTCTCAGTCTGTGACTTCCTGCTGCCTCCATTCCCCTCCTCACATCATGTCACTGCCCTGTCACATGCAGCCCTGTCCTCACACACTAATCCCTTATCTCCTGATATACTCTGTGCTGCTGGGGGAACATGCTCCTTCCACTATATAACTCTCAGTCTGTGACTTCCTGCTGCCTCCATTCCCCTCCTCACATCAGGACACTTAGAAATTAATCTGTCCTCACTTTATCTCGGGTGGACAGATCCAAGGTCAGCTCTTCCATGTAAAGTAATAAAAACGTTGTGCTGCTGTGAGCATCTCAGGATCTGATTGTCTGGATGCTGTTGTGTCCCCACCCACTACAAAGCAGGGGGCACATGGACAAGCCAAAGAATATCCATTACTCAAACACACCTCAACCACTCTCTGCTCCTATGTCTTTATCAACCTAGTGATGTACTGTTGAGAAGCTGTCACTAGACTTATGTGTAATACGGCGCTGCTGTGAGTATACTCAATGTTGTACATTCATCCTGATGTCCCATGTTCTGTTCACGACTGACATGAAAAGAGGTACAGAAACTTAAAATATCTGAAATGGTTAAGTGGTTGCTTACTGCGTGATGCCAGAATAGCCCCCGTGAGCGCTCCACTTGTAATAGAGTTCCAAGGGTCCTCCTTCCCGCGAAGTCTTACTAATCCACAGTCAATGGTGGAGAACAAGCCCCCCCACACCGCAAAGCTACCTGGACGGGAACAGAAAAACTGTGCGAGGGGCGTATTGGAGACAAAACAATCGCATGAAGGGGGCGGTAACAACAAGTCTCACCTCCAATCTGTGGCGCACGGATCTTCACAGCACTCAGACTTCCCCGCATGCGGTGACTGATTCCCTAAATAATAAAGAGAACACTGACCCTCGGAGGTGATCGGAATACAGCCAAGTGCGTATGTATCATTTATGTATAGAGCACAACCAGTGTCAGCGGTTATAGGCAAGAGGAAAATTATATAGAAATTGGTGAAATAGATTGTTCAACCCGTCTGTAGGTCTGAGAAATTGTTGTATATTTTATGGTAAATAGTCACTTAATATTTTTATTCCAACTTAGAGAATTATCAAGCGTGGACTGGAGTGCCTCTTGCAGTAAGTCTGCTCTTTTAGTGGGTCACATATCTACTTATAAAGGATTATGACCTATAATACAACAGTAGGTCCCCATAAGGTTGCGAAGGAAATTCTGTGGTATCATGGTACCCTATTACTTTGAGTAAAGCGCAGCAGACGCATAATCGTGGACGGCCAAGCTAATTAAATATGCCCCTTCACGTGCTAGAAAACTTCAAAAATTACCCATAGTGGATTAAGAAAATGAATGCAGTGGGTTCAGTATGGTAAGAAACTCCAGGCAGAGATATTTAGGAGGCAATTCATTGTCCAAAAATCTAGCGAGTTCTAAATGGGCCCCTAATCTTTGCACAAAATTACCAGCGATCCCAATCAACATCTGATCGCGAGAGATCATGACTGCCAGCCAGCCATGAATCCAGTCAGCCAATGACGGTGATCTAGCAGTGCAGGCGGTCATTGGGCAACTGCTCTCTGTACCAGCAGCTTTGGCTAATCTGGTCACCTGGACTCTATGGTACCCACATTGGTGGACAAGTTGCATGCAGACCTAGCTGCTTGGAAGGCAGCCAAGTGTCCATATACGCCAACACTGACAGCGCCCGTTTGTGATAGGTGAAGTCAGAGGTGCGGCTGGTGAGACAACGTAAGAGAAGCCACCTATGCAATATACATTTATCAGGCGCCATAAAATTCCTTTATAACAAGTCATAACCCCAAAAAAAACAAACAAACATACAAAGTAACAGAACAAGGACATACGAGGTTGACCGAGAAGGCGCAGACATGAGACAAGAGGGTTGAGAAGGAGCTAGAGGGATGTAGGGGTAACTGGGAAGAGTGTCAGGTGAGGGTAGCATAGGCTATAGTGAAGATTTGGGCTTTCAGAGAGCGCTGGAAAGTCAGACGGTTGGGGGAGAGTCTGGTCAGGCGGGGTAAGAAGGGAGGTCTTAGAGGTGGGAGTGAGAGAGAAGGTCAGGCGTCAGTCACGGGAACATCTAAGAGGGTGCCAGGGAGTGTGACAAGGAAGTGGTCAGGGATTTGGGATGTGAGTGGGATAGACGACAGAGACACATATATCTTCCCACTCCCCCGAGCGAACACATAAGCTGCATGTAGTAAGTATACCGTATAATATACTCACCACTGGGGCATTTCTAAACCCTTTAACTGCTTGGAATACTCCTCCACCGATGATCCCCATTGTAAACGCTCCACCACAGTCATCCACAATCCTCCAGGGGCTGCAGAAAGAGAATCCTACATGTAATAAACTCTTAAACATATGTATAGTAACGCTACAGTAATCATATGCTCTGTTTTGTATGTTAGCATATGAAATGCGCTGCATTAACTGCATGCGTGTAGTTTACTGTGGAGTCATATGTAGGCAATCTCCTGACATGTTCAGTGGTATATAGATATGCTTAATCTCCCAGCACAATTAGCAGTGTATGGGTTTATTGAATCTCTAGATGGTGGGATGGAACGATGCACCCTAAAACAGGCTCATTCAGATGAGCGCACTCTAAGCATTTTCATGCATGGAGTTCCAGATACAATCACGCAAATACTGCTGCAAGGACATGATCTATTCTATATTGGTCTGACCAGCAATTAGCATGCACTGCTCCCATGTCTTCCGGTTTTCCAGCTTTTAATGTAAAAAATATAAGAGACATAAACATGTTGGTCGGTGTGCAGAGTACTTGAGTTTTCCAGTGTTTATTTTCCAAACAGTTCTGTTGCATTTTCTTTCATCTAAAAAGCAACATGAGATTGATCATCTGAACGAGCCCTGTGCTTATCCGCCTGCATGTGCTACGTGCAATTTAAAGGGTATACCCACACCTGAAACCAAGCTGCAGCCTGGTGAGAGAACAGTGACTATCAACCATAAAATCGTTATCTGACAGGATGGCGGCAACAAGTGGGAGCCCTGTTCCAACCAGATAATGAAGGCAGCACAGTGGCCTAGTGGTTAGCACTCCTGCCTCACAGCACTGGGGTCATGAGTTTGATTCCTGACCATGGCCTTATCTGTGTGGAGTTTGTATGTTCTCCCTGTGTTTGTCTGGGTTTCCTCCCACATTCCAAAAACATACTGGTAGGTTAATTGGTTGCCATCAATAAATTGACCCTAGTCTGTCTCCCTCTCTGTGTCTGTGTCTATATTAGGGAATTTAGGCTGTAAGCTCCAATGGGGCAGGGACTGATGTGAGTTCTCTGTACAGTGCTGCGGAATCAGTGGCGCTATATAAATTGATGATGATGATGATAATGCCACCTGCCTGGGGAATACAACCACTATCAAGGTACACATTGGCAATGGAGGGATCCCCAGCAGAGGAGTAACCACTGGTCTGTAGATTAGGCAAAGGGAGCATATGTATTATACCTGCTGTACCGCTCTCATCACTTTTATGACATACTTCTACTTTCTAATAGTAATACTTCACCCCAGTCCTTGGAGGCTTCATTTAGGCCATGTTATTTGCCCCAGCAGTCCTGGTTCTGGACCCAGACCCTGTCCCCTAAACTGTCCATCTTCTACCCAGGACCATGGGGAGGGCAATTCTCCCCCAAAGCTCCCAGAAGGGTGTTGTATGGCTCTACCACAATACAAAGCAATAACATAAGGAATATCCCATAATCCTCTGCGATAACTAGGTATACAGGATCTCCCAGCACCCTTTGCGCTGTTCAGGTGGCCAGTCTCCCAGCATGCACTGGGGTGTTTACATATAGTGCCAGGTGTCGTGTTCCCAGCACATGGGGTGGTGTTGTTGGGTTGGGGGGTAAGGTTTTCCGTCACCCCTCCGCGTTACCATGGCTCCCGCACATATTCCTCCATGCTGCCAGCTCCTGGGGAAGGGGCGACGGCGACTTTAGCAGCTGCGGAGTCACGTGATGGGTGCGCATCGGAAGTGAGGCCTGGAACGCACCGCTCTACACTGACACGCAGAGCGACGCGCACCGGAAGCGAGGCCTGGAACGCACCGCTCTGCGTGTCAGTGACGTCATCAAGCGAGGACTCTATCTCTCCCACCAGAGAGGAGGAGAACGGACCGAGGTGAGGAGGGCTGTGTGTTATACCTGTGTGGCTGATGCTGTGGAACTACAAGTCCCAGCGTTCCCGGCCAGATAGAGCCAGGGGCAGGAAGGGCATTGTGGGATTTGTAGTTCCACAGCAGATGGAGGGTGATAGGTGGTCTAGCTGGGAAATCCTGTATCTTTCTGTGACTCTTATCTCCCATATCTATGTATCTGTAATATATATATATATATATATATATATATATATATATATATATCAGTTTATTATGAAGCTTTGTATAGCTCCACTTTCCACTGTCTCTACTCATTTAGACCGTACCACACAACCAGTAGCTGCACATAAATGCCAGCCACCATTGGCTGAATTTATTGGGCAGCAGGGTGGCTCAGTGGTTAGCACTTCTGCCTCACAGCACTGAGGTCCTGAGTTCAATTCCCGACCATGGCCTTATCTGTGTGGAGTTTGTATATTCTCCCCGTGTTTGCGTGGGTTTCCTCCCACACTCCAAAAACATACTGGTAGGTTAATTGGCTGCTATTAAATTGCCCTTAGTCTCTCTCGGTCTGTGTGTGTGTGTATGTTAGGGGATTTAGACTGTAAGCTCCAATGGGGCAGGGACTGATGTGAATGAGATCTCTGTACAGCGCTGAGGAATTGGTGGCGCTATATAAATAGATGATGATGATTGTTGAAAATGCTCTGACTTTATATAATAGCCACACACCCTTTTCTCACCACCAGCTACAGTTGCTATTCCACTCTATACTTTATCTACTGTTTCCCACACCTTTTAAATTGTAAGCTAACTTAGTCACATCTATCTCTACCTTCTGTTTTGTGTTATGGTCCTTTTAATTTTATCACAGTCTAGATCCCCTTAATGTACAGAGCTGCGTATTAATTTGGTGCTTTATGGATAAATGAGAATATTGTACTATGCCTGGCAGGTTGGTGACTCGCAATGCCTCTTCCATTGACCCTTCAAGCCCGATTAGCAAAAAGAGGGATCCTTAAGCATGTTGAAGCAGGTGAGCAGCTGTTAGTCTGATGGATGACTTTCTAGCACCCTCTCCTCTGATACTTCCTGCACAGGAGGAATCACAGTTGCTAAACTGCCATCTGTGTTGTGTTCCCCCTCTCAGAGACGGCAGAAGAGGTCATCGCTGAGGACTATGATGATGACCACGTGGATTATGAGGGCACTCGAATAGAAAATCTCCCTCCCAACTGGTACAAAGTGTTTGACCCAATATGGTGAGTCCCTTTTTAAAAACTTGTAAGGGGCTGTGTTTGTGTCCATGCTAATGTAGTGACCCTCTCTGGGGATTATAATGACCTCTGTGCTAATTTAGTGTTCATGTCCAGTGATAATAGTAATCTTTTTGTTGACGAACTGTGTACTTATTCGTTGTTATTCCTTTTCACAGTCCTAATCAGACAAATTCACTAGCAGCAGTCTTTGAGGTATATTTACTAAACTGCGGCTTTGAAAAAGTGGAGATGTTGCCTATGGCAACCAATCAGATTCTAGCTGTCATTTTTGTAGAATGCACTAAATAAATGATAACTAGAATCTGATTGGTTGCTATATCTCCACTTTCTCAAATCAGCAGTTTAGTAAATCTAGCCCTTTGAGTTTAAATTACATTGTCCTTTCTTCTTTCCCCCCTTCCGCTTCAGCGGCCTCCCCTATTACTGGAACGTGGAGACGGAGGTGGTGTCTTGGTTATCCCCACACGACCCCAACGCCGTCATCACCAAAACCACTTCCTCCAAGCACAAAGGTGATTTCTGTCTCAGTCGCCCTTTCTGTCTCTTTGTCAGTCTATAGGACTATTTTATTCATTGCTGTCTTCCCTTTTCAGAGGTGGAGGAGAGGCCGGAGAAGGTGGAGAGGATAGAGCGGGAGGAAGTGAAAGAGAGGAGACATATTAGACGTGAGGAACTGGCGCCGTATCCTAAATCCAAAAAAGGTGGCTCTGCCGGAAATTTTGTTTCTGATTTCTGGAAGCGGAGTTGCATCTGATTCTGACTAGTGTGTTATTTTTTTGTCCCAGGGAGGAAAGAAGAGGAGATTGATCCGATGGACCCCAGTGCTTACTCTGATGCCCCAAGGTAATGTACACATATTTTTCTTGCTGTAATCTGGTAAGAAAGTCGCCCTCGATGATTCCTGCACCTTCACCACCGTGCACAGCTCAGAGACTGAAGTTTTCTGACGTAGACTATGCTGAGTTGTGCCAAACGCCTCGATCGCAGCAATGTAAGTTATCTTCCAGGCTGTGACCTTTGCTGCACCTCCTGGATGAAGGGTTTCCATTACCCAAATCGTTTTTCCTTATGGAATTTTTGTTTGAAAGTGAACAGTATAAATTTATCCTCTTTATTTTCCTTTCTGTCATTAAAAAAAATAAAAATAACCAGAAATATGTAGCTAGGGGTGGTGCGCAGTCTAAACTTTCTCCATGTGCTTTACTGGAACATTTACAAAATTGAGAGCAAATTTGAACTTCTAGGGTATATTTTCCCTTTAATTCAACACTATGGTGAAAAAATACTTGGCTTGTGTTTTTTTTTTTTTTTTTTTTTTAATACAGTTTTTTTGGGGAAATCAAAATGCCGACCTCAGTCCACAGTGGCAGTTCCCCTAGAGGTGCAGAGAGGAACCCCTTTGTCTGCAACTCCTCCAATATAGACCAAAAAACAATACTTTAGTTTGGTGGGCTGCAGCCTATCAATTCACTAGGAACCAGTGACATCACTGAGGCGATTGCAGCAAATTCACTGGGAGACTATAAAATACCACGTAAATATCCCTCTTTGTGGACAACTCCAGATTTCCACGGAGGAAAAATGTAGAACCTAATGATTTATGGGTAGGTCACACTTAGCAATTAGTGCATGGTGTGGGCCGATTTCAGTGTTTACCAATAAATGTCCCTATTTTTTTTTAATTTCGACTGTTAGACGGTATGTGCCGTTATCCATTTACTTATATCACGTTGCTGTACTCCACATAGCTTTACAATTAAGATCAAACAATGTAATAATACAAGACTCGCTATTAACAGGCGGACAATGAGGTGACAGGGCGTTGCTCGCAAGCTTACAATTTGCAAATAGAATTTAGCAGCGGATCAGGGCAGTTCGCAAAGCCGTGAAGTCCCAGCTAAGCGATCTTTTGAGTGAGACTTTTGCTTCGTTGTTCCACAGAATGGCAACTCCCGCTGTGTTTGGGAATTACGCATTTCGCAGACTTTATAGTCTAAATAGAGTCGGGATGACCGTAGTGTCAATTTATTCTGCTCTGAGTTGCGGTAATAGTCCAGACAGATGAAAAATGATGAGGGAATTCCTGACGAATCGATTGCGGACAAATTCCGCCCGAGAAATGTGTGAAACGCGGAGCTTTGCAAACATTCCCCGGAACGGTTTTGAAAATTTCATTCCCCTCTGGCACAGACCATATGACAGAGCTGCACCCACCCTATAGAGCGTTTAAAATTTCTGCAGGTAGCAGTGTGTGGAGAATTGGAAATTTAGGGCTGTGGATTCATCCAGTATTTAACCACCAGGGGGTGCAACACTTGGGAGCAATCTTCCAAAATGACCCATTTCAGCCTGAATAGTGTTTTATGTTCCAATGACAATAACTGCATTTGTTTATTTTTTTTCTGAAGGTGATTATTTACGTTTATTACTGAATTCACTTTGAAATCGGTCATGTTTGAAAGCATGTTTAGGATCTTTCTACACCACCTGACCCTCGGTTGCATTTTAATATGAAGCCGTCGATAGGAAAATCTTCTCTCAAGAGAATGAGGGACGTTTTTTCTTTAAATTGTAAACGAAGAATTAATTTGTTCACGAATCCTACAGCCCCTATAGCCACAGTCTTCTAGGATTTATTCTGTTGCACACTGGGGCAGATCCCAGCCGATTAAGTAGTAAAGGTCTGACTGAGAAAATCTGTAAATCGTTTACAGTGGAATTAAACTAAATACAAAAAAAAAAGAAAGGCTTCAGCTACGTGTGTTTTATGCATACGTCTTACAACCTCAGCTTGCGGGAGCTATCTCACTGCCATGGTACTTGTACACAGAGAGCCCAGATATGTATATAATATTGGGAATACTTTGCTCTAATGTATTGTGGTCAGTGTGACTTGTCATCCAACAAAGTAATAAAATGAAACGCGTGGTAATATGCATTCCTGCTAACAGGAGCTGTCTTCTCTGTTCTAGGGGTACCTGGTCTACCGGACTGCCCAAAAGAAATGAGGCCAAGACCGGTGCCGACACCACGGCTGCAGGACCCCTCTTTCAGCAGCGACCGTACCCCAGTCCGGGGGCCGTGCTGAGGGCCAATGCAGAGGCCTCTCGCAATAAACAGCTGGAATAAGAACACTGTGTCCCCACAAAATGCTGTGTATTTAAACCATGTACAGTTTGCTCTGCTCATTCATTATCTGTGAAATACCGTCTGTGAAATAAAATGTTTTTATGAAACCTCTGTGTGACTTGCATGTATAATTAACAGGATAGTAATAAATGTAACATCATGCTTTCATGCCCATGTGATTTACCTGGGCACAGAGTTTCCACTTGTTTTACATTAATATCCTGATTTATTTTTTCCTGGACTGACTTAAATGATTGATGTTGTTAAGAAGAATAAAAGCCCAGGGGGTATAAGTACTAAACTGCAGGCTTGAAAAAGTGGAGATGTTGCCTATAGCAACCAATCAGATTCTAGCTGTCATTTTGTAGAATGTACTAAATAAATGAGCTAGAATCTGATTGGTTGCTATAGGCAACATCTCCACTTTTTCAAACCTACAGTTTAGTAAATATACCTCAAGGTCATTTTAATGGAGACATTGGTGCGTAAGGACAAGTATAGAGCTCTGCCCATGGCAAATGGATCAGTTTGGGCATCAGGGAGTCGGATATTCCTGTCATAATTCATGTTAGTGTTTAGTGAATACTGGTGCCCAAAGTAAAGATGGCGGCGGCTGCAGAAAGACCTGAAAGGGATTATGCCTCTGATTGGTGCACACACTGACAGGGGTTATTGATTAGAGGGCGGTGCTTTGTGACAGCAAATAAGATTTAGGCTCATCCAGAATCCCGGACGCTGATTGGTCGGGTGGAGGCGTGAGATCCGCCCCTTCCGGTGATTGCTGTGGACACTTTCTGGGCAGACTAATCATGGCGATGCCCTTGTGTCTGCGGGCGCTGCGTCTCTCCGGGGCCTCTCGGCTCCTGCGGGCTCCCCGGGTGCAGAGCCTCCACACCAGCCCCGGCCTTGCCTCCAAAGCCCCCGTGTCCACCGTCACGGAGCACGGCCACGACGACCATGAAGAGGATATGTCCCATTCCTATGAGAGGGTAAGACCCCCCCCCCCCCAAAAAAAAAAGAATAATCCTATATACACTGTATGAGGTGACCCCCCCCCCTTATGTACTCTGTATAAGATGACCCCCTCCCAATCCTATATACTCTGTTTGAGGTGACTCCCTCCTTATGTACTCTGTATGAGGTGAGACTCCCCCTCCCCAATATACCCTATCCTATGTACACTGTATGAGGTGACTCCCCCCTCCCCAATATACCCTATCCTATATACACTGTATGAGGTGACCCCCCCCCCCCCTCCCCAATATACCCTATCCTATGTACACTGTATGAGGTGACCCCCTCCTTATGTACACTGTATGAGGTGACTCCCCCTCCCCAATATACCCTGTCCTATGTACACTGTATGAGGTGACTCCCCCCTCCCCAATATACCCTGTCCTATGTACACTGTATGAGGTGACTCCCCCCTCCCCAATATACCCTGTCCTATGTACACTGTATGAGGTGACTTCCCCCCTCCCCAATATACCCTATCCTATGTACACTGTATGAGGTGACTCCCCCCTCCCCAATATACCCTGTCCTATGTACACTGTATGAGGTGACTCCCCCCTCCCCAATATACCCTATCCTATGTACACTGTATGAGGTGACCGCCCCTCCCCAATATACCCTGTCCTATGTACACTGTATGAGGTGACTCCCCCCTCCCCAATATACCCTGTCCTATATACACTGCATGAGGTGACTCCCCCTCCCCAATATACCCTATCCTATATACACTGTATGAGGTGACTCCCCCTCCCCAATATACCCTATCCTATGTACACTGTATGAGGTGACTCCCCCTCCCCAATATACCCTATCCTATGTACACTGTATGAGGTGACTCCCCCTCCCCAATATACCCTATCCTATGTACACTGCATGAGGTGAGACCCCCCCATTCCATATACACTGTATGAGGTAATATGCACTATCCAGGGTACACAGTACGATGTGAGCCCCAACATACACTATCCTGTGTACACTATGAGGTGGTACCTCTCCCATATACCCTATCCTATATACACTATATGATGTGAGCCGCCCCCTATATACATTGTATATACTCTTATCTCTTCATCTATTTATATAGCGCTACTAATTCCGCAGCGCTGTACAGAGCTCTCATTCACATCAGTCCCTGCCCCATTGGGGCTTACAGGTTAAATTCCCTAATACACAGACACTAAGCTCAATTTAATAGCAGCCAATTAACCTACCAGTAGGTTTTTAGAGTGTGGGAGCAAACATGGGGAGAATATAAATTCCACACAGATAAGGAATCAAACTCATGACCCCAGTGCTGTGAGGTAGAAGTGCTAACCACTGAGCCACCGTTCTGCCCTGTATATACACGCACACACATATATACCCACCCTCTATACTGTATGAGTTTCAACACTGTGCTGTATATTACTTGCACTGTGTGATGGATTACTCGGTGTGCACAGAACCTGGTAACCGAAACCCTAAAACATCCTATGTACATACACCACCTTCAATTCACATCATAACCCCTCTACTTCCTCTGTCACCCTCTCTGTGTCCTCCCATCCCCTGTAGAATGTAAGCTCACGTGCAGGGTCCTCTCATTGCTTTCCTCACGTAATTCTGTCATTTTTTGAATTGTAAGTTAAATTTTGTTTGTATTTATATTAGCAGTTTAGTTTTGTTCTATAATGTAACCTCCTATGTACAGGTCTGCGGAACCTTCGTAGCGCCTTATAAATAAAAGATAATAACCTCAGTACTTATTCAACTCTCGCTCCTCTACCCCCTACCCCTCGTCTTCATTAATCTTTCTCCTTTATCCCACCCCCCTCGCCTCCATTCATCTCGCTCCTCTGTCCCCCTTCCCCTCGCCTCCATTCATCTCGCTCCTCTGTCCCCCTTCCCCTCGCCTCCATTCATCTCGCTCCTCTGTCCCCCTTCCCCTGGCCTCCATTCATCTCGCTCCTCTACCCCCCTCTCATCCATTCAACTCGCTCCTCAAACTCTTTCACCCGACTTCATTGCCCACTCAGTCCCCTTGATCCGGGAGAGATCCAGCAGCATGGAGGAGCCACTTCTTGTCTGATATATCACTACATGTCTTTCCAAAGTGAATTACGATCCTGTCTCTACACAGACCACGTGGCAGCTCCGTCCCCTACGTGGTTCACCCCTCTCCTATATATCTTCTTTTTCTACACACTGTATAAGTGGGTTAATGGAAGATGACCCCCCCCCCCTATAATATACGCACTGTTGCTTTGGGTTATACAACGCGGTTTATTGACGTTTACTTGTGCAGCGTGGTGGCTCAGTGGTTTCTGTCTCACAGCGCTGAGGTGTTTGCCTTTAACAACATACTGGTTGGTTTTTGATGACAAAATTCCCCTTAGTGTGTTTGTGTAGTAAGGAAATTTAGACTGTTCGCTCCAATGATGCACGGACTGATGTGATTGACAAATATTCTTTGTACAGCGATGCGGAGTTGGTGGCGCTATATAAACAGAGGATGAGGAAGAAATATGAATTTTCTCCTGTATTGCCCTGAAGTTGAAATATTATTATATACTGTGTACATGTAGGTTAGGGATAATATATTTTGGTGGCCATGTTTCTGCAAACAGAATTATTTGATAGGGCCTCCTCACTTTCAGGTAAAATTTTGTTTCCTTATGCCCTCTGTGAAGATACCAGGATTATTTGGCCCAATGCTACCCACTTCACACTGGCTGGCCACCCACGGGTGCCTTCCTACGCCAGGAAAGTCTACCCAGTACCTTCTAGGATCCTATTGTAGAGTAAAAATGTTAGAGACTTCAAGCGCTCTTAGTGTTACAACATAGGTAAAAATAAATGGAAGATAAATAAATTATACTTATATTCATTGAAGATCAGATTCCTCTCAGATGAAATTCATTCTCCATAGGGAATCATATAAAAAAATAAAAATAATAAAGGAACAACATAGCATAATATTGTTTGATATAAGAAATATAGCAAATAGTGAACAATAAACAAGATTATTATTATAAGTGTATCCCCATTAGGGGTTTAACAAGAACTCACTCCAGAGGATCTTAAGGAACAATATTTTTTGTCTTCCTTGTTTATTGTTCACGATTTGCCATATTTGTTATATCAAACGATATTATGCTATGTTGTTCCTTTATTATTTTTATTTTTTTATATGATACCCTATGGAGAATGAATTTCATCTGAGAGGAATCTGATCTTCAATGAATATAAGTATAATTTATTTATCTTCCATTTATTTTTACCTATGTTGTAACACTAAGAGCGCTTGAAGTCTCTAACATTTTTACTTTACAATATTTTCTTTAGGAAGTGTATATCCTGTTTAGATTGGTAAAGCTGCATTTAGAGGAAGCGCAGATACATCTCAGTGACTTGAAATTTACCTTCTAGGATTCGTACAGTCACTCAGACAAATGCAGCTAGAAAAGTACAACAGTATATTTATTGTCATACAAACAACACTAGAATATTATGTACATACAGTAAATAAATGCCAGGCAGGTTTACCACATCGGGGTAAATGTATCATACTGCGCTTTGTACAAGTCGCCGGAAATCGGCGAGATGACAGCTAAAATTTAAAGCGGCGCTGCCTTGTAAAGGGAAACTTCCCTTTACAAGGCAGCGCCGCTTTAAATTTTAGCTGTCATCTCGCCAATTCCTGGCAACTTGTACAAAGCGCAGTATGATACATTTACCCCATCATCTGTCCCTTACCCACTAGCTTAAGGAGTTAGTCACCTGACTGTCCAGACTTGATGACCCATATGTAGACTCTGGTAGAGAATGACAGCTCAAAACCAGATCTTGCACCTTCCATGAATGAAATCCCAGAATGAACAGCCCCCCCCCCCCCCCCCCCCAGAGTGGCTCCTTATATCTAGGGCAGTGGTTCCCAAACTTTTGCAGTTCGCGGCACCCTTAGAGTCTCCATAATTTTTTTTAAGGCACCCCTCCAAAATAATTACCGAGCAGTCCTGTTTTAGAAGTAGTTGGGTCAAAAAATTGTAATAAGTATTTAGGTCAGGACAGAAATGCTTATTTAGTTGTATGCAAAAATGCCCCCTCTGCATCCAGACACTCTTTCCCCCTCTGCCCTCTGTCACGCTGCCCCCCCTCCTCTGCCACGCTGCCCCCCCTCCTCTGTCACGCTGTCCCCCCTCCTCTGCCCTCTGTCACGCTGTCCCCCCTCCTCTGCCCTCTGTCACGCTGTCCCCCCTCCTCTGCCCTCTGTCACGCTGTCCCCCCTCCTCTGCCCTCTGTCACGCTGTCCCCCCTCCTCTGCCCTCTGTCACGCTGTCCCCCCTCCTCTGCCCTCTGTCACGCTGTCCCCCCTCTACTGCCCTCTGTCACGCTGTCTCCCTCCGGTCATGATGTCCCCCTCCACTGCTTCTCTCACGCTGTCCTCCTCCTCTGCCCACTGTCCCCCTCCACTGCCCCTCTCACGCTGTCCTCCTCCTCTGCCCACTGTCCCCCTTATCTGCCCCTCTCACGCTGTCCTCCTCCTCTGCCCACTGTCCCCCTTATCTGCCCCTCTCACGCTGTCCCAGCTCCTCTGCCCTCTGTCAAGCTGTCCCCCTCCTCTGCCCTCTGTCATGCTGTCCCAGCTCCTCTGCCCTCTGTCCCCCTCCTCTGCTACGCTGTCCCAGCTCCTCTGCCCTTTGTCAAGCTGTCCCAGCTCCTCTGCCCTCTGTCAAGCTGTCCCAGCTCCTCTGCCCTCTGTCAAGCTGTCCCAGCTCCTCTGCCCTCTGTCAAGCTGTCCCAGCTCCTCTGCCCTCTGTCAAGCTGTCCCAGCTCCTCTGCCCTCTGTCAAGCTGTCCCAGCTCCTCTGCCCTCTGTCAAGCTGTCCCAGGTCCTCTGCCCTCTGTCAAGCTGTCCCAGGTCCTCTGTCCCCCTCCGGTCACGCTGTCCCTCTCCTCTGTCCCCCTCCGGTCACGCTGTCCCTCTCCTCTGTCCCCCTCCGGTCACGCTGTCCCTCTCCTCTGTCCCCCTCCGGTCACGCTGTCCCTCTCCTCTGTCCCCCTCCGGTCACGCTGTCCCTCTCCTCTGTCCCCCTCCGGTCACGCTGTCCCTCTCCTCTGTCCCCCTCCGGTCACGCTGTCCCTCTCCTCTGTCCCCCTCCGGTCACGCTGTCCCCCTCCGGTCACGCTGTCCCCCTCCGGTCACGCTGTCCCCCTCCGGTCACGCTGTCCCCCTCCTGTCACGCTGTCCCCCTCCTGTCACGCGGTCACTCTCCTCTGTCCCCCTCCTGTCACGCGGTCACTTTGCCCCCTCTGCCGTGCGCCAGCCATAAAAAAAACAAACAGAAACACTTACCAATCTGCGCGGCGCCGGGACCCAGCATCCTCCTCTCTCACGCAGCAGCTGTCGCTGATATGACAGCTGCATGAGAGAGGAGGATGCTGGGTCCCGGCGTCGCGCGCATTGGTAAGTGTTTCTGTTTGGGTTTTTTTAATGGCTGGCCCGCGGCACCCCTGGGAGCCGCGGGCGCACAGTTTAGGAACCGCCGATCTAGGGTGTTTTCCCCTCCCTAGGCAAACCCCTGGGTCTATTCCTCTTAATCATTGGTCGGTGCTGGACTAGGGGGGGTTGGAGAGGGGAGTGAAGATGAGCTGTTATTCCCACAGAACCTCCCTTGCTAGATGGCCTGTCTGGAATAGTCTTCTGAGAACAATGGATTGTGCTTCAGGGAGAGACAGATCTGCTGTGTTTTCTGCATAGACTACGTTTTCTTCCAGAGAGTAGCATTTGTACCCCAGGGCAATGAAAAGAAAAAGCTGATG
This sequence comes from Mixophyes fleayi, assembly GCF_038048845.1. Lineage (NCBI taxonomy): Eukaryota > Metazoa > Chordata > Amphibia > Anura > Limnodynastidae > Mixophyes > Mixophyes fleayi. The sequence goes on along the minus strand of NC_134410.1, from coordinate 125,511,474 downwards.
ATATAGAAACATGGCTGCAAAACTCGGAATGAAGTAAAATTGGAAAGGCAAAGTATTTTGTAAAAGTTCCGGGAGGGTATGTACAAACCAATAAATTAGTCACCTAAGGTGGTGGAAACTGTATAATATACCTGAAATAACCAGTGTTCCTATGGCCACCGTTCTGCAGGCATTTGAGCTGCTGTGACATCATCAAGGGGCTCAAAGTTGTTGGATAGCTTTGTAGACTTGGTTGGTGGATTCGTACACTGGGCGGGGCCAGTGATGTCACAGCATCTCAAGTGCCTGCAGCATCAGCTTTCTGACTCGTATGAAGAGAGTAGTTTACGTTCATGGTTGACATCTGCACAATGTCAGTATTGCCACTCGGTGGTTCTTTAAATGTCCACTTCCTATATATATTTACTGATTTGAACACACACCGCTGTGGTACCAAGCAACCGCGGTCTATCCGGTTCTGTCCTTGTCTTATCCATCATAGGGTCCTGTCAGACTGGGGGTCTTGGATCCCCTTGTGGGTCACAATTTAGGGTTTATCGAGGTGGAGATGATAACTCTACTGATCATTTTGTCTGTAATGTAAATGTACCAAAAATAATGAGACTAATACAACGTCTGTGTTTTATTAATGTCCGTCTCCTGCTGTTAAGCTGCTTTCAATTTTGTGTTGTCATTCCTGCGTTCTCCCAGCAGAGGGCAGTCTGTGTACACCTTATGCCGCCTGTCATGAGAGCGATTGATGTGGATCTTACACCTCCGCTTGCTCCTCTTCATACACATTCCCACCTTCTGATCACCCCCCCCCCCCCCCCCTCACACACACACTCGCGCACACACACACACACACACACTGACATTTCTATATGTTTTTGTACTTTTCTTGCGCCCTCCTTCCTGCACTGTTACGTTCTTCAAGCTTCTGATGCTATTCTCTCCTGCCGGCCTCTATTGTCTGCCGCCTCATCATTAGTTTTCCTCCTTTGTTCCCGGGCTGCACAGGCTCCTCTCCCCTCTCCTCTTGTGTGATAACAGTGCCTGGTGCTTTCATGTCCTCTGTCTGCCCGTGCGATGGGGGCTGTGCTACTGCTGGCCCCAAGAGCTTGCGCTCTAAAATGTTGTGTGTTAGCCGAGCTGTTGTAAAACGTGTTGTTATTGTGAACTCCAACAAATGTTAATTGTTATTTGGCTTTCTTACACCAATGTTTTGTTTTATCTCCACCCTCCCCCCCACCTGTTTTTCTTACTCTTCCCCCAAACTAATCCCTACCCTGCATTTTTTTTAATTCCTCTTTGAACACTTTCCTTCCCCATCTTTGTCGTTTTTAACGCTTTCTCTATTTGCCCATTTTATCTTACGCCCGTCTCTTGTACGCCCATCTTTTGTGCCCCCCTCTCTCGTCCTCCTTCGCCTCCACCTGTGCACCTGTCCTGCTTCCTTCCTCTCCCCTGCATGCTCACACACCCTTTCCTTATATTTTAATTACCCCCTTCCTATCTTGTTGCCCTCAATCTCCTCCTTTGCCCTAGAACCCGGACTGGCACGGATTCAGCGAGGACCCGACAGCAGATGTCCAGAACATGCGGGCGGTCTTTTTCACTGGAGTCTCCCTTTGTCTTGTGCTGGGGACCGTCCTGGTATATTACCTGCCACCCAGGGGGTGAGTTGCTTCATTCATGATATGTGTGTTGTTGTTTTGTTTCTTTCCCCTCTTCTCCACTCTCTTCTCTCCCTGTCTAACCTCGTTCTATCCCCCCCGCACTCCCTCCCTGCACTCCAAATACAATAAACCTCAGCTATTCCCTCAGCATTCATATCCCCATCACTTAGTCATGTCTGAGGGGGAGAATATATTGCAGTTATAAGTCTTCTCCTGACAGAAACTTGCAGATAATGCTCCATCTAGCTGTCGCTGTCACCAGAGTGACAGAAGTCCCCCCCTCCCCTTCCTCTGCCCCAGTTGGGGGGGTGCATAGATTTGAAACAAACCCCTGTGGACCCGTGTGGCTGAGGAGTGACTATATTTAGCCGCTAATTGCTTGTTCAGGAGACTACTGGAGCAGGGTCTGCTAACTGGGACGAGGGGACAGATGTAGGAATCATGTCCCGTCTGTCAGTGTCACCGTCCTCGTGATACAGACGTATGTTGGCTCGTCTGGCCCAGGGAGTGATTAGTGTTATAATTCAGGTGAGGGCTGAGCTGGTTGTACAGCACAGTCCACACTTCCTGAGGGAGCCGTCTAATGAGCACTGATCAATTATTTATCTTCGTGCTGAGCTGGAAGAAAACAACAGAGTAGCCTGTCTCACCCCATCTCTCTCCTAACATTGCACATTAATACGCACAGACCGGGACCCCAGGACCCTGATAGCGGCTCTGTCCATAATCGCTGCGTTTCTGGCCTAGAATCCCCCCCCCCCTCAGCGCACCCAACAAACTCTTCTTTATGCCGCTATACCCATCCAGCAAGACAGGTGACCCTCAGGCCTCTTCTCACAGGGTGTTCTGTGCCCCTTTCTGTCCGAGACCTAAGGGTTACCCATCTCTTCACTGTACTTGTCCAGGCAGACAAGTGCCCAGATAGTACCTACCCCACCCATACAGCATGTGTCCCATCCACACAACGCCCGTCTTCTGTTGTAGCACTCGCCATCCCCCTAACATGCCAATACCAGGTACAGATCTGCCTTGCGGGCAGCGTGCACCCTGTGGTGCAGCCTTTGGAGAGTAAATTGCCCTTACCCCCCTTCCTATTGTCCTCCATCCTGGGATCTGCTCTGCGAGCGCTCGCCTCCACACACTGTGTCTACCCTCTGCCCAGCCAGTGAGATCCCGAAGCCGTGTGATATCCTTGTTGGGGGCGGGATGTGTAAGGTGTCGGGGTGGGGGTTGGGGGTTTGCGGTTTTCCGGCTCTCCGTGGGAGTTTGATATGTTTTGGCTGAGGCTCACATAGGAGGTGAGGATTCTGTTGATACGTTTTAATGAGTGTCAGCGTCTTCCAGAAATAGAGAAAGTGTTTAATAATTCTCTCACTTGGAATGGAGCTCGTCCCCGATGCCTGGAGACCCCCCCCGGCTTTCGTTTCTGATCCTTTATTTATCCTCAACCTTGATATTCATTCTCCCAAAATTATACCCTCTGCCGGGTCCTCTTTACGCTTCTCGGGATCTGCAGGTTCCCCAGAATATACCGGCATTGGGAATACTTTCATTTAATCCCTCCTAGTAAGATGATGGTGACCGCGCAGCGTCCCCACCTCACGCTGCAGGATTCACCAAACTGAGCCAGGCTCAAATCCACTATGGTGAGGTCAGGCGGCCGTTACCATATCTCTAGTTAGTTATAGTATAAGTCTGATGCTCCCTTTATTCCAAACTGCCTGTCTGTCGTCTCCTCGCTGATATTCATACACTTTTATTTTCCTGTCTGTCTCTCTCCACTCTTACTCGACCCTCTCTTCTCTATGGCTCTCTCTCTCCCCCCCTCTTACTCGGCCCTCTCTTTTCTTCTCTCTCTCTCCCCCCCCCCCCCCCCCCCCTCTTACTTGGCCCTCTCTCTGGCTCTCTCTCTCCCCCCCTCTTACTCGACCTTCTCTCTTCTTCTCTGGCTCTCTCTCCCCCCCCTCTTACTCTGCCCTCTCTCTACTTCTCTGTCTCTCTCTCTCTCCCCCCCCCTCTTACTCTGCCCTCTCTCTACTTCTCTGTCTCTCTCTCTCTCCCCCCCCCTCTTACTCTGCCCTCTCTCTACTTCTCTGTCTCTCTCTCTCTCCCCCCCCCTCTTACTCTGCCCTCTCTCTACTTCTCTGTCTCTCTCTCTCCCCCCCCCTCTTACTCGGCCCTCTCTCTTCCTCTCTGGCTCTCTCTCTCCCCCCCTCTTACTCGGCCCTCTCTTTTCTTCTCTCTCTCTCCCCCCCCCCCCCTCTTACTTGGCCCTCTCTCTGGCTCTCTCTCTCCCCCCCTCTTACTCTGCCCTCTCTCTACTTCTCTGTCTCTCTCTCCCCCCCCCTCTTACTCTGCCCTCTCTCTACTTCTCTGTCTCTCTCTCTCTCCCCCCCCTCTTACTCTGCCCTCTCTCTACTTCTCTGTCTCTCTCTCTCCCCCCCCCTCTTACTCTGCCCTCTCTCTACTTCTCTGGCTCTCTCTCTCTCCCCCCCCTCTTACTCTGCCCTCTCTCTACTTCTCTGGCTCTCTCTCTCTCCCCCCCCTCTTACTCTGCCCTCTCTCTACTTCTCTGGCTCTCTCTCTCTCCCCCCCCCTCTTACTCTGCCCTCTCTCTACTTCTCTGGCTCTCTCTCTCTCCCCCCCCTCTTACTCTGCCCTCTCTCTACTTCTCTGGCTCTCTCTCTCCCCCCCCCCCTCTTACTCTGCCCTCTCTCTACTTCTCTGGCTCTCTCTCTCTCCCCCCCCTCTTACTCTGCCCTCTCTCTACTTCTCTGGCTCTCTCTCTCTCCCCCCCCTCTTACTCTGCCCTCTCTCTACTTCTCTGGCTCTCTCTCTCTCCCCCCCCTCTTACTCTGCCCTCTCTCTACTTCTCTGGCTCTCTCTCTCTCCCCCCCCTCTTACTCTGCCCTCTCTCTACTTCTCTGGCTCTCTCTCTCCCCCCCCTCTTACTCTGCCCTCTCTCTACTTCTCTGGCTCTCTCTCTCTCCCCCCCCTCTTACTCTGCCCTCTCTCTACTTCTCTGGCTCTCTCTCTCTCCCCCCCCTCTTACTCTGCCCTCTCTCTACTTCTCTGGCTCTCTCTCTCTCCCCCCCCTCTTACTCTGCCCTCTCTCTACTTCTCTGGCTCTCTCTCTCTCCCCCCCCTCTTACTCTGCCCTCTCTCTACTTCTCTGGCTCTCTCTCTCTCCCCCCCCCTCTTACTCTGCCCTCTCTCTACTTCTCTGGCTCTCTCTCTCTCCCCCCCCTCTTACTCTGCCCTCTCTCTACTTCTCTGGCTCTCTCTCTCCCCCCCCCCTCTTACTCTGCCCTCTCTCTACTTCTCTGGCTCTCTCTCTCCCCCCCTCTTACTCTGCCCTCTCTCTACTTCTCTGGCTCTCTCTCTCCCCCCCCTCTTACTCTGCCCTCTCTGGCTCTCTCTCTCCCCCCCCCCCCCTCTTACTCTGCCCTCTCTGACTCTCTCTCTCCCCCCCCCCCTCTTACTCTGCCCTCTCTCTACTTCTCTGGCTCTCTCTCTCCCCCCCTCTTACTCTGCCCTCTCTGGCTCTCTCTCTCCCCCCCCCCCCCTCTTACTCTGCCCTCTCTGGCTCTCTCTCTCCCCCCCCCCCCTCTTACTCTGCCCTCTCTCTACTTCTCTGGCTCTCTCTCTCCCCCCCTCTTACTCTGCCCTCTCTGGCTCTCTCTCCCCCCCCCCCCTCTTACTCTGCCCTCTCTGGCTCTCTCTCTCCCCCCCCCCCCTCTTACTCTGCCCTCTCTGGCTCTCTCTCTCCCCCCCTCTTACTCGGCCCCCTCTCTCCCTCTCTGGCGCTCTCTCTCACCCCCCACACCTCTTACTCGGCCCTCTCTCTGGCTCTCTCTCTTCCCCTTCTTACTCAGCACTGGCTCTCTCTCTCCTCTGACTGTCCCCTCTCACCATCTTCCTACAGGATGAAGCACTGGGCCCGTACAGAAGCGGAGCGACAGATAAAGAAGAAGGAGGCGCTGGGTCTTCCTCTAATAGACATAAACTATTACGATCCCGCCACCCTGGTGCTGCCACCTCCCGAGGACGACGAGTGATCCCTATTTTCCTTCTTTCAATAAAGTGTGTGTTAAGTATTTTGCTTTGTGTTATTAATCCCCGGAGAACGTGGAGATCGGTCTGTTCCATCGATCAGACGGTGTTAGAGCCGCGTAGTGACATCGTTCTGTCACCGCGGGACAAAGCGATACCGCCGTCCTGTCACAACCACAGAGTTATAAAAACAGCAAATTCCACATAAAGATTTATTTCATTTCTGAATGTGACAGTAATAGTCCTTTAAAGACCATAAGACTTGTATGTTGTTTTCCATTCGTGGCCGACACTTATTTAATTCACAAAACGATACAGACTTTATAGAGAATTCCCAGGAATCTTCCACCTAAACCCCAGTTTAATGCGATGGTTTAGACGCATCCCGCAGCCTTCACTATGTACAATTGTTTCTCTTTTCTTCTTCCTCCTTTTGTTTTCTACCAAGGCCTTTACAATGATCCAGGCACTTGACTATTGTCATTGACCTTGGATATGACACGGCTCAGCTCTGTATGTGGGATACAATTGTAACTATGGAGTGGTTTTGTGTTGTGTTCCCGGCAACAAGAACAACTGCTCAGATGATATGAAATTGGTTACAAAATAAGCAGCCGCCAGCGAGAAAGATAATATGATTTATTTTGCAAAAGTTGCAGAAGGGTCTGTGAGCGAAGGGAGAAATGTAAGTGGATGAACCCATCACCCTATTAATATTGTCCTTACAAATTCAACTTCCAAACCTTGTTCAGGTGCTGTCAGGACAGGATCAAAGGAAGCGCTCCCGGAGGTTTAAAATGTAAAATCGGCAGGCTTAGGTCACTGGCTCTGCGGCTGATGTAGAACTACAAGTCCCAGCACATTGTTGGGGCTTATAATTTGCATGGCAGCAGCGGGTCTCTAGTTCTTTATACCTGCTTTATAGGGCGGATGGCGTGCTGGGTCTTGTAGTTCCACGGTAACCAAACGCTGAGCCTAAGAATGCTGCTTTATGTGGTTATGTAACGTGCCCAGATGGGCACTACCAGCTGCTGCCGGGCTGGGGTTTGTGTTTTTGGAGGATCAGGGTGCAGGGTACACCCAGAGGGTGATGCCGGGGGCGTCCACAGCACACTCAGTCATGTTTTGGGGCGGCTGAGAAGGTAACCCAGTTAGCAGGGGGCGGAGGCTGCATTCTAGCCTGGCAGGGGAAGGGTTAACGATCTGCCTGAGCTGCGAGGATTTGAGTTTAAATCTGTGGGTTAAACAGGCTGAGAGCTCATGTAATCCAATGATGGAGGGGGGGGGGGTGGGTGCTGGGTCTGACCAGCTCCCAGCGTGATGTCTTCTTCCTGCACACACCTGACCATGACCTCAGCACACCCCAGCACTGCCCTCTGCACCCCCAGTTTATTGGGGAGTCTGCTGTCATCAGCGGCTTCATCAAATTCCCAAGGACAAGCTCAGTGACAGGTGCTGGAGTTGGGGGGAGAGGGGGGGGTAGTTGCCATGGTAACACCTAACCATTCTGCATCTCCAGCATCACTTAACCCCTCCCCTGCCAGACATCAATGGAGCAGCTCCGAACCCAAACACTGCTCCTGCTCCCTGGTACCCTTCCCCTGCCAGAGCTCTGCGGGCTGTCCCTGAGGGCCAGCCCCGTGCCATAGAGATTAACCCTTCATCTGCAGGAGCTCTGCATGATGACCGTAGACAGATCTGCATTAGACGTATCTGTCGGGCTTCATTGCTGCCAATACTATATGCAGAGCCCAGTAACCCTTCAGCTGCCAGAGACTGGTCAACAGTATTTGAACTTTTATTTGACAACTACAACACATCATTTAACCCCAAGTCCTGCACTAGACCGATATAGCTTCAAATAACCCCTCGCCCTGGATTTACCCCACACAGAGCCCAAAGCAGCATCATTTAACCCTATCAAGCAAAGTCGCTGGACATTGTCACTTATTAACACTTTAGCATTTGCCCAAATCAGAATCAACCCCTTAACCCCTCTCCTGCCAGAACCTAGCACTACGCCCCTTAACCCCTCCCCTGCCAGAACCTAGCACTGCGCCCCTTAACCCCTCTCCTGCCAGAACCTAGCACTGTGCCCCTTAACCCCTCTCCTGCCAGAACCTAGCACTGCGCCCCTTAACCCCTCCCCTGCCAGAACATAGCACTGTGCCCCTTAACCCCTCTCCTGCCAGAAACTAGCACTGCTCCCCTTAACCCCTCTCCTGCCAGAACCTAGCACTGCGCCCCTTAACCCCTCCCCTGCCAGAACCTAGGGCTGCGCCCCTTAACCCCTCTCCTGCCAGAACCTAGCACTGTGCCCCTTAACCCCTCTCCTGCCAGAACCTAGCACTACGCCCCTTAACCCCTCTCCTGCCAGAACCTAGCACTCTGCCTCTTAACCCCTCTCCTGCCAGAACCTGGCACTGCTCCCCTTAACCCCTCTCCTGCCAGAACCTAGCACTGCGCCCCTTAACCCCTCCCCTGCCAGAACCTAGGGCTGCGCCCCTTAACCCCTCTCCTGCCAGAACCTAGCGCTGCGCCCCTTAACCCCTCTCCTGCCAGAACCTAGCACTGTGCCCCTTAACCCCTCCCCTGCCAGAACCTAGCACTGCGCCCCTTAATCCCTCTCCTGCCAGAACCTAGCACTGCGTTCCTTAACCCCTCTCCTGCCAGAACCTAGCACTCTGCCTCTTAACCCCTCTCCTGCCAGAACCTGGCACTGCTCCCCTTAACCCCTCTCCTGCCAGAACCTAGCACTGCGCCCCTTAACCCCTCCCCTGCCAGAACCTAGGGCTGCGCCCCTTAACCCCTCTCCTGCCAGAACCTAGCGCTGCGCCCCTTAACCCCTCTCCTGCCAGAACCTAGCACTACGCCCCTTAACCCCTCTCCTGCCAGAACCTAGCACTCTGCCTCTTAACCCCTCTCCTGCCAGAACCTGGCACTGCTCCCCTTAACCCCTCTCCTGCCAGAACCTAGCACTGCGCCCCTTAACCCCTCTCCTGCCAGAACCTAGGGCTGCGCCCCTTAACCCCTCTCCTGCCAGAACCTAGCGCTGCGCCCCTTAACCCCTCTCCTGCCAGAACCTAGCACTGTGCCCCTTAACCCCTCCCCTGCCAGAACCTAGCACTGCGCCCCTTAACCCCTCTCCTGCCAGAACCTAGCACTGCGTTCCTTAACCCCTCTCCTGCCAGAACCTAGCGCTGCGTTCCTTAACCCCTCTCCTGCCAGAACCTAGCACTGTGCCCCTTAACCCCTCTCCTGCCAGAACCTAGCACTGCGTTCCTTAACCCCTCTCCTGCCAGAACCTAGCACTGTGCCCCTTAACCCCTCTCCTGCCAGAACCTAGCACTGCGCCCCTTAACCCCTCTCCTGCCAGAACCTAGGGCTGCGCCCCTTAACCCCTCTCCTGCCAGAACCCAGAACCTAGCGCTGCACCCCTTAACCCCTCTCCTGCCAGAACCTAGCACTGCGCCCCTTAACCCCTCTCCTGCCAGAACCTAGCACTGCGCCCCTTAACCCCTCTCCTGCCAGAACCTAGCACTGTGCCCCTTAACCCCTCTCCTGCCAGAACCTAGGGCTGCGCCCCTTAACCCCTCTCCTGCCAGAACCTAGCGCTGCACCCCTTAACCCCTCTCCTGCCAGAACCTAGCGCTGCGCCTCTTAACCCCTCTCCTGGCAGAACCTAGCGCTGCACCCCTTAACCCCTCTCCTGCCAGAACCTAGCGCTGCACCCCTTAACCCCTCTCCTGCCAGAACCTAGCGCTGCACCCCTTAACCCCTCTCCTGCCAGAACCTAGCGCTGCGCCCCTTAACCTCTCTCCTGCCAGAACCTAGTGCTGCGCCCCTTAACCCCTCTCCTGCCAGAACCTAGCGCTGAGCCCCATAACCCCTCTCCTGCCAGAACCTAGCGCTGCGCCCCTTAACCCCTCTCCTGCCAGAACCTAGCGATGCGCCCCTTAACCCCTCTCCTGCCAGAACCTCGCACTGCGCCCCTTAACCCCTCTCCTGCCAGAACCTAGCACTGCGCCCCTTAACCCCTCTCCTGCCAGAACCTAGCGATGCACCTCTTAACCCCTCCCCTGCCAGAACCTAGCACTGCGCCCCTTAACCCCTCTCCTGCCAGAACCTAGCACTGTGCCCCTTAACCCCCTTCATGCCAGAACCTAGCACTGCGCCCCTTAACCCCTCTCATGCCAGAACCTAGCACTGCGCCCCTTAACCCCTCTCATGCCAGAACCTAGCACTGCGCCCCTTAACCCCTCTCATGCCAGAACCTAGCACTGCGCCCCTTAACACCTCTCCTGCCAGAACCTAGCACTGCGCCCCTTAACCCCTCTCCTGCCAGAACCTAGCACTGTGCCCCTTAACCCCTCCCCTGCCAGAACCTAGCACTGCGCCCCTTAACCCCTCTCCTGCCAGAACCTAGCACTGCGCCCCTTAACCCCTCTCCTGCCAGAACCTAGCACTGCGCCCCTTAACCCCTCTCCTGCCAGAACCTAGGGCTGCGCCCCTTAACCCCTCTCCTGCCAGAACCTAGGGCTGCGCCCCTTAACCCCTCTCCTGCCAGAACCCAGAACCTAGCGCTGCACCCCTTAACCCCTCTCCTGCCAGAACCTAGCACTGCGCCCCTTAACCCCTCCCCTGCCAGAACCTAGCACTGCGCCCCTTAACCCCTCTCCTGCCAGAACTGCACCCCTTAACCCCTTTCCTGCCAGAACCTAGCACTGCGCCCCTTAACCCCTCTCCTGCCAGAACCTAGCACTGCGCCCCTTAACCCCTCTCCTGCCAGAACTGCACCCCTTAACCCCTTTCCTGCCAGAACCTAGCACTGCGCCCCTTAACCCCTCTCATGCCAGAACCTAGCACTACGCCCCTTAACCCCTTTCATGCCAGAACCTAGCACAATGCCCCTTAACCCCTCTCCTGCCAGAACCTAACACTGCGCCCCTTAACCCTTCTCCTGCCAGAACCTAGAACTGCGCCCCTTAACCCCTCTCCTGCCAGAACCTAGCACTGCGCCCCTTAACCCCTCCCCTGCCAGAACCTAGCACATCACCCCTTAACCCCTCTCCTGCCAGAACCTAACACTGCGCCCCTTAACCCCTCTCCTGCCAGAACCTAGAACTGCGCCCCTTAACCCCTCCCCTGCCAGAACCTAGCACATCACCCCTTAACCCCTCTCCTGCCAGAACCTAACACTGCGCCCCTTAACCCCTCCCCTGCCAGAACCTAGCACTGCGCCCCTTAACCCCTCTCCTGCCAGAACCTAGCACTGCGCCCCTTAACCCCTCTCCTGCTGGAACCTAGCGCTGCGCCCCTTAACCCCTCTCCTGCCAGAACCTAACACTGCGCCCCTTAACCCCTCTCCTGCCAGAACCTAGAACTGCGCCCCTTAACCCCTCTCCTGCCAGATCCTAGCACATCACCCCTTAACCCCTCTCCTGCCAGATCCTAGCACTGCGCCCCTTAACCCCTCTCCTGCCAGAACCTAGCACTGCGCCCCTTAACCCCTCTCCTGCTGGAACCTAGCACTGCGCCCCTTAACCCCTCTCATGCCAGAACCTAGCACTGCGCCCCTTAACACCTCTCCTGCCAGAACCTAGCACTGCGCCCCTTAACCCCTCTCCTGCCAGAACCTAGCACTGTGCCCCTTAACCCCTCCCCTGCCAGAACCTAGCACTGCGCCCCTTAACCCCTCTCCTGCCAGAACCTAGCACTGCGCCCCTTAACCCCTCTCCTGCCAGAACCTAGCACTGCGCCCCTTAACCCCTCTCCTGCCAGAACCTAGGGCTGCGCCCCTTAACCCCTCTCCTGCCAGAACCTAGGGCTGCGCCCCTTAACCCCTCTCCTGCCAGAACCCAGAACCTAGCGCTGCACCCCTTAACCCCTCTCCTGCCAGAACCTAGCACTGCGCCCCTTAACCCCTCCCCTGCCAGAACCTAGCACTGCGCCCCTTAACCCCTCTCCTGCCAGAACTGCACCCCTTAACCCCTTTCCTGCCAGAACCTAGCACTGCGCCCCTTAACCCCTCTCCTGCCAGAACCTAGCACTGCGCCCCTTAACCCCTCTCCTGCCAGAACTGCACCCCTTAACCCCTTTCCTGCCAGAACCTAGCACTGCGCCCCTTAACCCCTCTCATGCCAGAACCTAGCACTACGCCCCTTAACCCCTTTCATGCCAGAACCTAGCACAATGCCCCTTAACCCCTCTCCTGCCAGAACCTAACACTGCGCCCCTTAACCCTTCTCCTGCCAGAACCTAGAACTGCGCCCCTTAACCCCTCTCCTGCCAGAACCTAGCACTGCGCCCCTTAACCCCTCCCCTGCCAGAACCTAGCACATCACCCCTTAACCCCTCTCCTGCCAGAACCTAACACTGCGCCCCTTAACCCCTCTCCTGCCAGAACCTAGAACTGCGCCCCTTAACCCCTCCCCTGCCAGAACCTAGCACATCACCCCTTAACCCCTCTCCTGCCAGAACCTAACACTGCGCCCCTTAACCCCTCCCCTGCCAGAACCTAGCACTGCGCCCCTTAACCCCTCTCCTGCCAGAACCTAGCACTGCGCCCCTTAACCCCTCTCCTGCTGGAACCTAGCGCTGCGCCCCTTAACCCCTCTCCTGCCAGAACCTAACACTGCGCCCCTTAACCCCTCTCCTGCCAGAACCTAGAACTGCGCCCCTTAACCCCTCTCCTGCCAGATCCTAGCACATCACCCCTTAACCCCTCTCCTGCCAGATCCTAGCACTGCGCCCCTTAACCCCTCTCCTGCCAGAACCTAGCACTGCGCCCCTTAACCCCTCTCCTGCTGGAACCTAGCACATCACCCCTTAACCCCTCTCCTGCCAGAACCTAGCATTGCTCCCCTTAACCCCTCTCCTGCCAGAACCTAGCACTGCGCCCCTTAACCCCTCTCCTACCAGAACCTAGCACATCGCCCCTTAACCCCTCTCCTGCCAGAACCTAGCATTGCTCTCCTTAACCCCTCTCCTGCCAGAACCTAGCACATCACCCCTTAACCCCTCTCCTGCCAGAACCTAGCATTGCTCCCCTTAACCCCTCTCCTGCCAGAACCTAGCACTGCACCCCTTAACCCCTCTCCTGCCAGAACCTAGAACTGCGCCCCTTAACCCCTCTCCTGCCAGAACCTAGCACATCGCCCCTTAACCCCTCTCCTGCCAGACCCATATACATCATCACCTATCTTGGACAATGCTCGTCCTTCTTCCTATTCGTATATTAACCTTTTACCTGCCAGAGAAGTGCCACACGTGCTGCATCTCCATTCTCAGTGTCACCGTGGGCACCGTCCTGCACAGCATCACTTAGCCTCTGCCCTGTCCCTGTGCCCTAGAGAGCATAGCTGAGAGACGGGGCTCTGTGCTGCCGCGCTGTGGGGAGATGTAGGTACTGCACTCTCTCTGTAGGGGGCAGCCTCCCGTGGATTAGAGCTGAGTACACGCATTCTCTTACTCTCCTCCCTCCTGTCTCCTCACCTCCCTCTCTCTCCCATTCAGTGCACTCTGTCTCACTCTTGTGCACTTTTCTGCCTCACCTGGATCCTTCTGCTCTTCCTGTCTGGGCTAAGATGCTGCTGTGCTGCCCCCTGCTCTGACACCTGTGCCCTCCCTGCCCAGTGTCCTCACCTGGTCCCAGCCTCCACACTCTCTCTGCCACCAGGCTGGCATCTTCACCTGCCAGGACCCGGGCTCAGGTAGGTCAGACTTATACTTCTCTGTCTTAGGAGAAATGTCTTTAAGTCTCCCCTCTGGGGGATGCTCTGCAGGTCCTGTGACTTTCTGCTCTTATCCAGTAACAAGTCCTCAGCGCTGGGGCTGGGTCGGTGGATGCAACGCAGGAAAATGTTATACAAGAGCTTGATCATGGTCCACACTGGTTACATAATGTTCTACAGGTTCTGGATCTACACGGGTTATAGAATGCTCTGCAGGTTAGATAATGCTCTGCAGGGTCTGGTGCCAGACAGGTTATATCATGTTCTGTAGGTTATAGCTCCACACGGACTAGAAAAAAAGCTCTGCAGGTTGTGGCTTCGCACGGACTAGATAATGTTCTGCATTTTGTAGAACCACACAGACAGGTTAGATAATGCTCTGCAGGTTGTTCATTCACATGGGTTGGATAATGCTCTGCAGGTTGTAGATCCACATGGGTTGGATAATGCTCTGCAGGTTGTAGATCCACATGGGTTAGATAATGCTCTGCAGGTTGTAGATCCACATGGGTAGATGATGCTCTGCAGGTTGTAGATCCACATGGGTTAGATAATGCTCTGCAGGTTGTAGATTCACATGGGTAAATAATGCTCTGCAAATTGTAGATCCACATGGTTTGGATAATGCTCTGCCGGTTGTAGATCCACATCGCTAAATAATGCTCTGCAAATTGTAGATCTACATGGGCTAGATAATGCTCTGCAGGTTGTAGATCCACATGGGTTAGATAATGCTCTGCAGGTTGTAGATCCACATGGGTAGATGATGCTCTGCAGGTTGTAGATCCACATGGGTAGATGATGCTCTGCAGGTTGTAGATCCACATGGGTTAGATAATGCTCTGCAGGTTGTAGATTCACATGGGTAAATAATGCTCTGCAAATTGTAGATCCACATGGTTTGGATAATGCTCTGCAGGTTGTAGATCCACATCGCTAAATAATGCTCTGCAAATTGTAGATCTACATGGGCTAGATAATGCTCTGCAGGTTGTAGATCCACATGGGTTAGATAATGCTCTGCAGGTTGTAGATCCACATGGGTAGATGATGCTCTGCAGGTTGTAGATCCACATGGGTTAGATAATGCTCTGCAGGTTGTAGATCCACATGGGTAAATAATGCTCTGCAAATTGTAGATCCACATGGTTTGGATAATGCTCTGCAGGTTGTAGATCTACATGGGTTAGATAATGCTCTGCAGGTTGTAGATCCACATGGGTAAATAATGCTCTGCAAATTGTAGATCTACATGGGTAAGATAATGCTCTGCAGGTTGTAGATCCACATGGGTAGATGATGCTCTGCAGGTTGTAGATTCACATGGGTAGATAATGCTCTGCAAATTGTAGATCTACATGGGTTAGATAATGCTCTTCAGATTGTAGATCTACATGGGTTAGATAATGCTCTGCAGATTGTAGATCTACATGGGTTAGATAATGCTCTGCAGGTTGTAGATCTACATGGGTTAGATAATGCTCTGCAGATTGTAGATCTATATGGGTTAGATAATTCTCTGCAGGTTGTAGACCCATATGGGTAGATAATGCTCTGCAGACAGGTTGCAGATCCACAGGGCTAGGTTTTGCGCTGCAGATTCTGGCTCTACACGGGTTAGATCATGTTCTGCAGGTTCTGGACCACACTGCTAGATAATGCTCTGCAGGTTGTAGATACAGAATCCTTATATATAAAGGCCAGATAATGCTTTACTGAATCTTTATATAATAGTTAGGCTGGATAATGTTACAGGACCCTCATGTTGAAAGCTCACACCCCATGTTCTGTGTACAGTCCTAATTCATGCTCTACATGTACCTAAGTGTTTTGTTGAAATTTCATAGAGTGTAATACCTGTGCTAGGCTGTAGGTGGCACCTTACCCTCAGCCAATGGATGAAAGTAAGTACAGAACAATACACAGTACCAGCTAGAGTCTCTGTAATGTGATTGTATCAGATCAATTCCACATAAAAGGTTTATGCAGAAACTTGTGATTGATTACAAATAAATGATGCATCCTCTCCCAAGACAGAGCAATGTGATGAGTGAAAAGAAAGTCTGACAGTTATTAGGGGATATTAAGAAAAGTGTTTATTAAGTCCATTGCAGACCACCCAGAACAGGACATACATGTGCAGAAAAAATGTCTTTAGAGTAAAATCGTTCTATGCAGTTTTGTCTTTTGCATCATATTTTCTATTCGTCCTGTAACATTTCAACTGGATCTAAGGAGTAAGTGATTGTAAATGTTGACATCAAAGGCTGCAGGGACATTTCTGCAATATTTACACTGTATATACAGTGGAGACACAATTTGGAGATTTTTGTCTATCTGCACCTTATCTAAGATTTGTCTGACAATTTACATTTTGTGACAATTTTAAACAACAATTATCTTTTGTCTTTCTTTTTTTCTTTAATCCAATAACACTTTTATAAGTACTGAAATATCTACAAATTGGCAGATTACACTTAGACGCTGTCATCTATACAATTAAGTCCATGACACATCCTAAGTCAGAGGCTCAGTGAATCAATAGACTACCTAGCAGCTGAGTATTACACGTGACACCTAACCTTAAGAATACAGTCATGAGGAAAAAAAAAAATTCAATGTTGTATAATTGTAAAGACAGAGCGTTGTCCTATAATCCGCGTTACAGAAATAAAATGTTAATTAGTGTTTTCTGCGTCTCGCACCTAATTGTACCTCCGCGAGGGCTGTTCACAGCAGTCTGGTTTTACTTGGCGATATTTCTTTGTCTATTCGCTCAATTAACCTGACTCGGACGACCTGTGTCATAGACACCAATATTAGCTAATTAGTGATGCTACAGCTCCCTGTTATAACTGCTATGTGTAGCATAGAGCAATGTGACAGGCCATTAAGACTGCGGGAGAAAAACTACGCTGGTAACTGCTTCAGCTCAAATGGTAAAACACAAAATAAGTGATTCACTCCGTTCCTTCCTTAGAGCGACAATTAGACAGAAATATGAAATATGCACAATTTTGAGAGCACTGTTCCATCGTTAACTGTTCATTATCAGATCATTATGTTGCGTTCAGTACTAGACAGTTCCCGATGGCATCCAATGCAAAATTCTCTACTCCCAAACTTCACACTCTGTTACCCCATGCAGTCCCTGTATTGAGTTCATTTATTGGTGTTTAAAACACTTCTCCCGTCTATTAGTTAATTCGGTCCAGGTAATTCGGTGTCAGACAGGTCTATTTAGAACAACAACATTTTCTAAGCAGGAGAATGTGACATTGTAAAGTGATGATATCTGCATGGAAGTGAGTGGGAAACACTGTTTCCCTGTCGGGTACCAGCGATTCTGTTGTCTGTGAGCTGCGAGTGGTGTACTGACGGAGGAATCGCTAGGGGGCGGTAGCAGGGGCTGGCTGGCAAATTTTAGCCTGGGGGGCAAGACTCGACTCAGCAGCCTATTAGGGACATTGTAAAGGGAAAAAAACAGATGGTCGCTGCCCCCCCCCCCCCCCCCCCCCAGCCCAGCCTGATCATGGGTAAGACTGTTTCCCATTCACTTTCATGTTACGCAGGCTGCCTGTTTCATGGCCTTAGAATGACTGAGTTGTATTTTGCCCTGGCTGCGATGGGGGGTTGAGGGGTAGGCGTGACATTTGGGAACATACCGTTTTTTGTGTTGCACGGGGTTATGGTGTAAGTTCAGCAGAGCCGCCTGTTCTGCAAGAAATGATCAGAGCAGCTTCAGACCAACAAAGGCTGAGACTGTAGAACTGATATGAATCATTATATACTGCCTCTATATCACAGACAAAGGCTTGGATATGTGCATCTTACATCGAGCGTTAATATGTTTCCTTCATCTCTTTTGCCTTTAAGGGTTGAAGATTTGACGTGGCATTCTGTGTCTGACTGTTTTCAAATCAACCTACAATCCCCCTATAACTACAGTTTTTGGAAGATTAAATCACAGAAATAGTAACACAGCTGTTTATTAATAAAATAATCCAGTCCCCATAGGTGTGTCTGTGGACTGCGATTTTGCCCTAATTATCAAACTCCGAAATTAGGCAATGGCGTTACCCGTTATTACCTATGGGGAGAGGCAGGAGACAAATCTTCAGCTCCCTCCCCGGTGAGCTTCCTGCTCTCTTCGTCACAAATTCTGCCTGGCCATAGAAAGGCGTCAGTACAGTGATTGCTCCTATCGGAACCGCTGTCCCAGCTAATCAATTTTAATAAATTTCCACGTTAATTAATTTCTTATCATTGGCAAAAGAAATGGAAAATAACGTGAGCAATTTATGTTTGCTCCTAAATAGACCACCAGGTCCTCGGTCTTACGTGCGGACCGTTTCTATAATCTCAGCAGATCATTAAACAGATACATCTGTATCGTGGTGCAAATGAAGTCCAACTCACCGACTAAATGAGTAGATAAATCATTCAATCTTCCTTTTAAAATCTTTATCTTCCACTTAGCTAGTGAAACCTCAAGGCTCCCTCGCGGTGATGCAATTTCTCACCCATATCCCCAATTTTGACAATTCTCCAGGCAGTCGCTCCTGGCGAATTTAAAAATAAAATAAAATTGAGCATGGCTCGTGGCGCCTCTGAAGATAACGCTCCCACGCCGAGCCGCAGAGTCCTGTGGGATAGGACCGTTCAGGTTTCATTCGTTGGGGAGTGGAAGGGTCTTTCAAGAGAAGTTTGAATGGAGTTGCACTTTGTTTTTATTAAGTTGTCAAGTTTAGAGCTCCGCGGATGATTCTCACCTGCAGTCTCTTGGTGGTAAAATCTCCGTCGGATATAAAAGTATAACACCTGGCTACTTATGGGGCCGTCTACACTTGTCAGACATTCCTGCGTCTGTTGTAAAATAGATTGCGTCATGCAATTGCCCGTCTATCGTAGCTCGATGGGGTTAAATGTTACGGGATTGGTTTATGATAGAATCCCCTTGAAAATACTAAACACTCAAATGAGAAAACAGGATTATGGTAGGAAGCTGCAGCATATATCAGACAGACGCTATCCCGGAACCATTAACCAAATATTTGTAGATCATTTTTTTGTTACAGATTAAATACCTGCATGCCCCATAAAATATTATATTCTCCTCTCTACATTGGGGCTTTGAGACCAGAACATTCATACTGCAAAGCACATATGAGATTTTGAACGGCGGATCGACTTGACATAATGCTCTGTGGTTTTCTGATACACTAGATGGAGATATATTTTGATAGTGGAGAATCCCCTGCAGGCTTTCATAGGGAACCAGACGTTTGCAGATGCTACATTCTGTAAGGTCGTGTCAGATATTCCACCTTCCAGGTTTTTGTTTCAGAAGAGTTATAGCAACGGCTCTCAACAAAATATGTGCATTATCTGTGGGAAAAAATATGCATTCTGCTCTGAGAATGACCTTGATATTATTGCCGTAGAAGAATTGGATAATATTCTGCAGTTCTCTGATTCAGAGGTTGGATAATGATCTATAGATTATTGGTATAGAAGAATTAGATAACATTCTGCAGGTCCCTGATCTAGAGGTTGGATAATGATCTATAGATTATTGGTATAGAATTAGATAATACTCTGCAGGTTCCTGATCTAGAGGTTGGGTAATGATCTATAGATTATTGGTATAGAAGAACTAGATAATATTCTGTAGGTCCCTGATCTAGAGGTTGGATAATGATCTGTAGATTATTGGTATAGAAGAACTAGATAATATTCTGTAGGTCCCTGATCTAGAGGTTGGGTAATGATCTATAGATTATTGGTATAGAAGAACTAGATAATATTCTGTAGGTCCCTGATCTAGAGGTTGGATAATGATCTGTAGATTATTGGTATAGAAGAACTAGATAATATTCTGTAGGTCCCTGATCTAGAGGTTGGATAATGATCTATAGATTATTGGTATAGAAGAACTAGATAATATTCTGTAGGTCCCTGATCTAGAGGTTGGATAATGATCTGTAGATTATTGGTATAGAAGAACTAGATAATATTCTGTAGGTCCCTGATCTAGAGGTTGGATAATGATCTGTAGATTATTGGTATAGAAGAATTAGATAACATTCTGCAGGTCCCTGATCTAGAGGTTGGATAATGATCTATAGATTATTGGTATAGAAGAATTAGATAACATTCTGCAGGTCCCTGATCTAGAGGTTGGATAATGATCTTTACCTTAGAACAGAAACAGAGAATTTGACAGCAGAGAAGAATCTAGCAGTCCATGCATTCTGCCCTTTTGTGTGTGTGTTTGTTTATTTTTCTTTTATATATATTTTAGACTTAAGTCTTAACAATATCCATCTGTTTATCCCGTGTATTCTTTAATTTGTTACTGTTCGAATCTCCACTATAACTGCCGGGGTCTATCACCCATTTTGTACAAAAATCTTCCTCGCTATCCTCCTATATTTTAAAGAGCGAGTTCTCTTGTTCTAGAAGTCCTGAATCTATTGATACGTGTGATATATTGGGTTGTACCTCTGTTCCTTCACTCCTCGGAGATGGCTATGTTCGATCCTGATAAGTTCAGTTCTGCTGCCCGTGCCTCATTATATCACCTCTCTTGTGAGTGTTTCTGTCTTTTTTGTGATGAGGTCTCATAAAGTGGTGATATAAGCTCCATCTTCCTGCTACTAATGCACCTTCCTATATAAACAAGTGTTCTGCCGTCTACTTCCACTGATTCTGATTGTTCACCAGCATCATCAGACTCATCATAACTTCAAGGTACCGTTCCTCCACTGTTGTTAGTACATCGCCCCCTTCATTCTGTCTACTGCTTTCAGATTTGTTTGCCCCAAGTGCATTATTTTACATTCTGCTGTATTCAATTTAAGAATCTGCACTTTATTCAAGTCCTCTATTTTCTCAAAATAAAACTCACTGCCCATTTGTTCTACTCCACCTGCGGTGTCCACTCTCTTTGGGACACATTTATCAATGTTCGCATAAAGTGAAAAATAGTTTTCAATCCTTATCGCATTGATAAGGATTTAACTATTTCTCAAATTTATGAAGAACCCAACACAGAAACAGCAGTTCCGATAAACTGCTGTTTCTGTGATTAAAAAAATCACACTTACCACGTCCTCTTCGGAATGTGCTGTCTCCTGATCTCCTCCTCGTCCTCTTCGTTTTCCTTCGTACTGCAATTGCGCATGTGCAGTTGGATGAACTGGACATGCGCACAAACATCTCCGCTCTGTCTCTACAGAGCGGTGAGTGACCGGGAGGGATCATGTGATCCCTCCACACATGCGCTGTCCAGCTCTGCTCTTCGGAGCAGAGCTGACAGCACTGAAATTTTTCAATTATGATACTGTACGCGTGTACATTAACATGACAAGTTTCCAAAATAAAACAATTTTTCGGAACTTGGTGGATAGCGATAGGGAGCAATCACCATACTATTGAATGGTGACTGCTCCCAGAAACGAAGCAGGATGCAAAGCAGCAGATATCCACAATATCTGCTAGGATGCACCTTTCATAAATATGCGGCACACTCCAACTTGCGTTGGAGTTACGGAACGAGAGTGAAACTGTGCTAGCACCACTTCATAAATTGCTCCTTTGTATCATCTTCAAAAAGGCGTTCCTTCCCTTG
Source organism: Mixophyes fleayi (assembly GCF_038048845.1). Lineage (NCBI taxonomy): Eukaryota > Metazoa > Chordata > Amphibia > Anura > Limnodynastidae > Mixophyes > Mixophyes fleayi. Next base: position 125,490,397 of record NC_134410.1, on the reverse strand, counting down.
CAGATCACAAATAATATAAGTAATCAATAATTTAAACCAAACAGGACCCCATACATCCCTCAGGATCTCCGATGGCTACCAGCCCTACCTCTGAGCTTACACCATTGGCTTCTACAACACTTAAGGGTTCATTTTAAGAAGCGCACGCGATGGGTCCCTCAGTACGCGTCAAGGTGCAAATCCCCTCTCCGCACAGAGGAGCAGTCTCCGAAAACTGAAAGTGCTGAACATGAGACGCACCGTAGGAAATGCGCCCACCCTTTCAGTACTACCCAAATTCTTTTACGAAGTCGTGCATGGCAAGTAAAGAACGTACGATAGTTTGGCTATTGTACCACTCTTAGTTTTTGTGTTTTGTTTTTTTTAGTAATATTCTTGGAAGTACAGCGTCTGGACCCATTGATTTATCTAGCTTTAAGTTTGAGACTTGCAGGAACAGCTCTTCTGTAGTAATTATAGTTGTCTACAGATCGATATATATCTTTTCCCTAAAACTGTAGGAGATCCCATTGGGTTTTCAGCAGTACACTAGCGTGCAAAAGTCGTGGGTCAAGGAAAATAATTGTTAACAAAAGACAAAATGGAGAGAAATCATGCAAATATTTATTCATAATAATGTTTCACATGATACTGTAACTAAAACATCAAGATTATTTATAATTTTATAGTATAACATCAATTTTAGATTAAATTTGACTTTCATTAATGTGTCCTCCTTTTACGCGTATCACTGCTTCACATACTTGGGGCATTCGAGACACCAACTTTTCTAAAGTTTCATCAGTTATTCCTTTCCAGGCCTCACTCAGACATTACAATAAGTATTAATATTTGTTGTAGCCATTACACAAAGTTTTCTAATTCATCCCAGAGTTTTCTGAGTGGGATTGAGCTCAGATGACTGAAGAGGCCACGTCATCATTTGTAGAACTTTCTGCTTTTCTTTACTCTTCAAATAATTCATACAAGAGTTTAGATGTGTGTTTAGGGTCGTAAATTTGTTGCATGATGAAACCCTTTCCAATATTCTGAGTTCCACTTGGTACACCGTGATGTACTATAATACTGTGGTATTGTTTTTTATCTGCACCCACTTTGTGGAATTCCCTCCCTCACACAGTAAGACTTTCCTCTAGTCTTCAAACCTTCAAGCGTTCTCTGAAAACTCATCTCTTCAGACTAGCTTATAATATTCCTCAACCACCATCTTAATCTCCCTAGGTTACCCTATTACCACCCTCTACACAGCTAACACAAGACAACAACCCTCTGACCAGCATTGCTGTGTGACTGATCCCACAGCCCACACAATACTTTTTACCTTTGCATTCTAGCTGGTCCAATATGCAATATGATGTAGCACATGCCCTTGTGTATTGAACTCCCATTGTCCCATAGACTGTAAGCTTGCGAACAGGGCCCTCTTACCTCTCTGTCTGTATGTATTACCCAGTATTGTTTTACTAATGTTTGTTCCCAATTGTAAAGCTCTACGGAATTTGTTGGCGCTATAGAAATAAATGTTGATGATGATGATCCATAGTTGATGTTATTTGAACTAAATCAACAACCTTTTTTCTACCCCAAATGATGACATGACCACCACGTTTAACTGTATGACTTACACAATTATCTAACACACGTTCTCCTACCACTCGTTGAACATACCGACGTCTTCTGGTTCCAAAAATTTGGACTTGACGGTCCAAAATACTTTTTACACTGATCCAGAGTCCATTACCGGTGTTCTTTGGCCCATCAAATGCGTTGTACATTATTTACAGACCTCAACAATGGTTTTCTGCAAGCTTTTTGACCATTTAGGCTTGCATTATGCAGACGTCTTATAACTGTATCGACTGATACTGGAGTTTGTCTAATTTTATTGAGTTCTTCTTTGAGTGCAGTTGCTGGGAGTCTTCGGTTTCACTTACTCATTACGATAATATATTTATCTTCCCTTTTTGATGTACACCTTGGTCATCCAGAACGTTCTATAGTCACGTTTGTACCCGTTTCTTTGTATCGAGCTAATGTCTACGTTACACTAGACCGTGGAATCTTTCATTTCTTAGCAATCTGACGATGAGTGTAGCCTTCTTCAGAAAGAGTTTGGCTGTCATCGCGCAATTCAAGTGACTATTCGCGTCTTTTCTTCGTTTTGAAAAAGTTACGGTTATTATTATTGAGTTAAACACTGTAAAAAAAAAAAGGAAATTAAAATAATGATATACAATATTCAATTAATAAAAAATATATTTTATATGAAAAATATAATTGAATAAAACTAATCAACACATGTACAAGATTTATCAATGACCAGCTCATCATGACGTATTTTAGCAATCAATAAACTCCTGGGACTGCGATGAAAATGGATAACACTTGTCTTTACAAATAATATGGTATGCTAAGTATAGAACATTTGAAGTAAATTCTGGATTCTAATCGTGATAATGATTTTAGGGAGCAATTAAAGTTAATATTCATTAAGATAATATAATATTTATATAATACTTCAATAGAAGTAAACAAAGACTTTTGCACGCTAGTGTAAATAAAGAATAAAAATATCTTTATCTTCTGAAATATATCCACAAGATTCAGTTCTTAAATGTACAATTCCTCAATTTGCTTTGTTGTTCCTCTCTCTAATGTATGTAAGGATTTTTTGTTAGCTTTTCAGTGTCTGTGTAATGTTTTCTTCTGTTTGCACTCTAGCAATGATTTACTGCTTCTTGTATATTAAATCACACTGCCCGATGGTCATAGACCCCAAGAGCTCTCCTACAGACACATTTCATAATACGTCTCCATTTGCGAGAGATTATCTGTAGATAATTGTCATAGAAGAATTAGATAATCTTCTGCAGGTCCCTTGTCTAGAGAGGTTGGGTAACGATCAGTAGAATATTGTTATAGAAGATTGTGATAATATTCTGCAGGTCCCTGATCTAAACAGGTTGGAGAATGATCTGTAGATGATTATTATAGTCAAATTAGATAATAGATTGAAGGTTCCATATCTAGAGACGTTGGATAATGATTTGGAGATTGTTATAGAAGTATTACACAATATTCTGCAGGTTTTGATCTAGAGATGTTTGATAATGATTTGAAGATTATGGCTATAATAACAATTACGTAATATTGTGCACGCCCGTTATCTAGAGATTGAATTATGAGCTGTAGATAATTGTTATATAAGATTCAGATAACTTTCTGCAGGTTCCTTGTTTAAAGAGGTTGGATAATGATCTGTATAATATTGCTATAGAACAATTAGATGATATTCTGCAAGACATGTATCTAGAGGTTGGATAATGATCTGTACATAATTGTTGTATAAGTATTAGATCATTTTCTGCTTGCACCTTATCTACAGAGATTGGATAATGATCAACAGATTTTTGCTATAGGACAATTAGATAATATTCAGCAGGCTTTGATCTAGACATGTTTGATAATGATTTGGCGATTGTTATTTTAATAGAACAATTAGAAAATATTCTACAGGTCCCTTATTTAGAGAGGTTGAATAAGGATCTATAGCTGATTGTTATACAATACTTAGATAATATTCTGCATGTCTCTTATCATCATCATCAATTTGTTTATATAGCGCCACTAATTCCTTATCTAGAGAAGATTGATAATGGTCTGTAGCTGATTGTTATACAATACTTAGATAATATTCGGGTACCTGATGTAGATAGATTGGGTGGGGTCCATTATTGGTGCAGTAAAGTTGGACATAGTTTGAGAACCTAGCATCAGAAATTGCAGCTTCTGATCTCCAGATTATTGTTGGAGATTGTGTTAGATGATACTCTGCTGGTTCTTGGTGCCGACACGTTGCAGTGTCTCTAATCTGCAATGTTCTAATTATAGATTGTGAGATCTTACACTGTATATTTCTAGACAAGGAATTGTGTTCATTTCGTGGCTGCAGAGACCGTCCTGTACACACTAATTGCTCCCCAGTGGCGGTAGGTAAATCATGACTGTAAAACCAAAGCTTCTTTCAACTAGAGCTGAAAACATTCAGCTAATTAGAGCAAGTGGGAATTGAGAAGTCACTGTAGTTTATATATGTTACTATATGCAGAGAAAGGACACATTTATTTTTTTTGCCCATTCACTATGAAGACATTTGGCTTTATAGATGTTGTAATGTGACTTTGATTTGCATTAGCCTTGTCACAAGATTGTTCTCTATTCTGGGGGTAATAATTAAACTATTATTGGTGGGGGGTGGGGGAGGGTTGCTTCATCCACGGTTTTGTATCATCAGGCAATGTTTCTATTTTTTTTACTGCCCATAGAGCCAAATAAAGCTCCTGTCCTGTATATAGTTGTATTCAAGACGCAGAGCAATGTGGGCCAAGAAAATTATGATATCTTCCTTATTATATAAATAAAAGCCTGCAAAGGGTTATACAGGCAGTCAAAAGTGCATTCGTTTTAAATTGTCCCTCTTTAAAATATTGGTAGTAATGCCTCAGCCTATCAAATTCCTGTAGCTGGTGTAAGTGATACTACTGACAACAAACATGCTTAAGAGAAACCCAGGACTTGGATTGGCCGTAACTGCGTCAGCACGCCCTCGAAACGCCCTTAGTGTACATTGCCTACGTCCTCTTACCTAACCGTGTTCTGCTCTTCAAGTCATTGGCCATGATAAGTGTCATTTGCATTCAGACATGAATTTCATGCAATTGCATCCATTGGCGTAAGGTACATTTCTGTTGTGCACACTGGATCAGTAATAATATTTAGTGTATATTGGTTCACTGGTGATCAGTTCTACTAATACACGCTGGATCAGTAAGGATATTTAGTGTCTATTGGAACAATGGTGATGTGTTATACACACTGAATCACTAAGGATATTTAGTGTGTATTGGCTCAGTGGTGATGTGTTGTATATACTGGATCAGTAATGATATTTAGTGTATATAGGCTCAGTGGCGATGGATTCTATTTGCTGGAACAGTAATAATATTTAGTGTATATATGCTGAGTGGTGATGTGTTGTATATACTGGATCAGTGATGATATTTAGTGTATATATGCTGAGTGGTGATGTGTTGTATATACTGGATCAGTGATAATATTTAGTGTATATATGCTGAGTGGTGATGTGTTGTATATACTGGATCAGTGATGATATTTAGTGTATATTGGCTCAGTGGTGATGTGTTCTACACAATGGATCAGTGATGATATTTAGTGTATATTAGGCTCAGTGGTGATGTGTTGTATATACTGGATCAGTGATGATATTTAGTGTATATATGCTGAGTGGTGATGTGTTGTATATACTGGATCAGTGATAATATTTAGTGTATATATGCTGAGTGGTGATGTGTTGTATATACTGGATCAGTGATGATATTTAGTGTATATTGGCTCAGTGGTGATGTGTTCTACACAATGGATCAGTGATGATATTTAGTGTATATTAGGCTCAGTGGTGATGTGTTGTATATACTGGATCAGTGATAATATTTAGTGTATATTGGCTCAGTGGTGATGTGTTCTACACAATGGATCAGTGATGATATTTAGTGTATATTGCCTCAGTGGTGATGTGTTGTATATTCTGAATTAGTGATGATATTTAGTGTATAAAGAATCTTAATGATTCGAAACGCGTCGGACTAACTGGGAGACTTACGCTGGGACTACCTGAGGAGGACGAGAGTCAGTAAGATCTGATTGGACTTTTGGGTATAATACCCTATTATGTGCACTGTAATCCTTTTACTCAAGGTACGCTCCTAGAAGCAGACCAATTTGTGGAATTTTAATGAGAATATTGTTATCAATAAACGGTATTATGCTATGATTTTCTATTTCTTGCACATGTTTATCGTTGGAGAGTACAGTGGAGGCAGACATCGTGATTTTCATCAATAATCTGGGTGATGTGTTGAGTTTAAAGAAACGAGTCTGTAAGCATAAATCCAGGGGGGATCCCTCACGTGGTTACCCTATAATTGGTTAAATGGAACACACTTGAAGAGGGAATTGGAAGATATCTGTACCCTTTATTTATTGTTGGAACTCTACTGCTCTATGTCTATTCCAATTTTTGTGTTACAGTGTTTGACGCTGGCATCTTTATCTGTGTGAACCTTTCAGCGCTGTAAGTCATCTATTTGTTTTGTGTATTTAGTGTATATTGGCTCAGTGGTGATGTGTTATACACAGGGGATCAATAAGGATATTTAGGGTATATTGGCTCAGTGGTGATGTGTTGTATATACTGGATCAATATGGATATTTAGTATATATTGGCTCAGTGGTGATGTGTTGTATATACTGGATCAATATGGATATTTAGTATATATTGGCTCAGTGGTGATGTGTTGTATATACTGGATCAATATGGATATTTAGTATATATTGGCTCAGTGGTGATGTGTTGTATATACTGGATCAGTAAGGATATTTAGTGTAAAATGGCTCAGTGGTGATGTGTTCTACACACTGGATCAGTAAGGATAATTTATTGTTTTAGCGGCTTATGTGCGTTGTGTACTGACTCAGCGGTTATGCGTTATGTGTACTGGCTCAGTGGTTATACGTTACCTGTACTGACTCAGTGGTTATGCGTTGTGTACTGGCTCAGTGGTTATGCGTTACGTGTACTGACTCAGTGGTTATGCCTTATGTGTACTGGCTCAGTGGTTATGCGTTACGTGTACTGACTCAGTGGTTATGCGTTATGTGTACTGACTCAGTGGTTATGCGTTATGTGTACTGGCTCAGTGGTTATGCGTTACGTGTACTGACTCAGTGGTTATGCCTTATGTGTACTGGCTCAGTGGTTATGCGTTACGTGTACTGACTCAGTGGTTATGCGTTATGTGTACTGGCTCAGTGGTTATGCGTTACGTGTACTGACTCAGTGGTTATGCCTTATGTGTACTGGCTCAGTGGTTATGCGTTACGTGTACTGACTCAGTGGTTATGCGTTATGTGTACTGGCTCAGTGGTTATGTGTTGTGTTCACTGGTCAGTGAGAATTTGCTGTATTCACTGACTCAGTGGATCTGTGTTTTGTAGTCTGGACTAGGGAACTTTTTTTCTGCAATTGTTATTCCTCCCGTCAAGAACCCCCATTGTCCCTGACTTTATTTCCTCCTCATATTCATTCCTTTTCTCTCCTCCTTACCCTGTATCCTTCATTGTTCCTCTGTCTCTCCTGTCTACCAGCTCAGCTCCTTCCCAGGAGATCGGAAATTGCCTAGAGCAAACAGTTCCTCCTGTCATGGAAGCAGCGGCGTGTTCCCACGTTCCAGAGGACACAGCTATGTCCAGGCGCTGAACCTGTGGACACATCTCCATCTTTCCTTCATTTACCGTACTCTTTGTGGCGGGCGACTTTTTCCTGCAGTTACAGAAATTCTACTGACAGGTGTTTAGGCCCCTTCTAATACACAGAGAGGTTTTATGGGACGAACCATTATTCAACTTATCGGTTCTCGGGGAGATAGTGACGACACTAAGAAGGGGGTGCACGGCCTTGGTGGGGTTCAAATAAATTAACAACCGGTTCTCTGCGCTAATGACCATTTTAAGTATATAAAAAGATACCGAAATGCAGTTTAATATTTCATGCATTTAATACTCAAGAACAATAAAAGAGGTGCACAAAACTAGATTATGTGATAAGAAAGAATTTTAAAATATTAAATAATACATGACAGAAAACTAAAAAAAATATATTTTAATCAACAATGGAAGTTACATGGCAACACATACATTGAATCACAATAGGAATTAAATGTAAATATAGGAAATAAAAGAGTACAAATTATTAAGACATTACACAGACAATTGCAAAGTAATAAACAACAAAATTTATAAAAGCTGCATAATGATAAATTATTTATATCAATATCAAGAGGCAGATATCTAGTCAAACCCAGGTGTGCGTGTGTGTATAAAATATTTCTTATTTTATGCTGCTAATATCAAGATAATAATAGTAATGAGTCATGTTATGCCACAGAGTAGTGCCCTCATTTCAAATTATGCCACAGTAATTCCCCTCTTCATCACACTGTGCCATGTTGTTTTTGCCCCCTTCACACTGTGCCATGCTGCTTGTACCCCCTTCACACTGTGCCATGCTGCTTGTACCCCCTTCACACTGTGCCATGCTGCTTGTACCCCCTTCACATTGTGCCATGCTGCTTGTACCCCCTTCACACTGTGCCATGCTGCTTGTATCCCCTTCACACTGTGCCATGCTGCTTTTACCCCCTTCACACTGTGCCATGCTGCTTGTACCCCCTTCACACTGTGCCATGCTGCTTGTATCCCCTTCACACTGTGCCATGCTGCTTTTACCCCCTTCACACTGTGCCATGCTGCTTTTACCCCCTTCACACTGTGCCATGCTGCTTTTACCCCCTTCACACTGTGCCATGCTGCTTGTACCCCCTTCACATTGTGCCATGCTGCTTGTACCCCCTTCACACTGTGCCATGCTGCTTTTACCCCCTTCACACTGTGCCATGCTGCTTGTACCCCCTTCACACTGTGCCATGCTGCTTGTACCCCCTTCACACTGTACCATGCTGCTTTTACCCCTTCACACTCTGCCATGCTGCTTGTACCCCCTTCACACTGTGCCATGCTGCTTGTACCCCCTTCACACTGTACCATGCTGCTTTTACCCCCTTCACACTCTGCCATGCTGCTTGTACCCCCTTCACACTGTGCCATGCTGCTTGTATCCCCTTCACACTGTGCCATGCTGCTTTTACCCCCTTCACACTGTGCCATGCTGCTTGTACCCCCTTCACACTGTGCCATGCTGCTTTTACCCCCTTCACATTGTGCCATGCTGCTTGTACCCCCTTCACACTGTGCCATGCTGCCTTTACCCCCTTCACACTGTGCCATGCTGCTTGTACCCCCTTCACATTGTGCCATGCTGCTTGTACCCCCTTCACACTGTGCCATGCTGCCTTTACCCCCTTCACACTGTGCCATGCTGCTTGTACCCCCTTCACATTGTGCCATGCTGCTTGTACCCCCTTCACACTGTGCCATGCTGCTTTTACCCCCTTCACACTGTGCCATGCTGCTTGTACCCCCTTCACACTGTGCCATGCTGCTTGTACCCCCTTCACATTGTGCCATGCTGCTTGTACCCCCTTCACACTGTGCCATGCTGCTTTTACCCCCTTCACACTGTGCCATGCTGCTTGTACCCCCTTCACACTGTGCCATGCTGCTTGTACCCCCTTCACACTGTACCATGCTGCTTTTGCTCCCCCTTGCTTCTGTTCTTCTTCACTTACCTTTTCTATTGGCTTCTTTCTTCTCTTTTCTTCTCTTCTTGCTGGCTCCTCTCTGCGCTGCTCTTCACTGAATGTTGGGTGTGATGAAGTCATGCCTGACATTCAGTGCGGATGGAGCAGAGAGTAGGAGCGCCGACGCCGCAAACAGATGAGTTGTTTTTTTTTCTGTTAAAGTACTCTGCTTCCCCCAGCAATGTAGAAGGGGGACTCTGGAGAAACCGGTTCGCCAAACTCACCTTAAAATTAGGTATCGGTTCTGGCAAACCAGCTGAATCCCACCACTAGTGCACGCCCGCTTGCCACTTCTGGGAAGTAGTACTGGGAAATTCTTTTCATAGCCGTCTGCAGAACAACGAATCCCCGTGTACACACCGGCAAAAGTAAAAACGTCACTTCAAACTCCACTATCGCTGTTAGATCACTCTCTTTATTTTTTTGGTTATAAAACGCTGCTCTTTTGTGCCTCAATCACCTTAAATGAGTCATGATGGCGAGGACACAATTCTGCAGTAAGCCCGTATTTAGATCGGAGCACTCAATCTGCAAATGGACATGACTTCACCAGGAATGGGCATTGTTTTGGTGAGTCAGCAGATTGGATCATTGCCTAATATGTCCTGATTTTTAGTCGTGAATGGTGTCAGGTTTATCACAAAATTGTCAGCGCTCATTATAATAGTGTGAATTACATTGCTATTTGCGACCTCTCACAACGGCAACTAAACCAGAAATGATAAACTCTATTTTTACTAAATGTATTTTTGTTACTAAAAGACAGTTTAGCTATAACCACATGGGAAAAACAAACAAAAATATTATTCATGAATTGTACTTGACACATTAATATTTAATTTTACTGACTCTAAATTACGGCAAGTCTCTTGTTGTATTAAATATATTAAAATACCAAAGTTCCCTGAGCACAATAGCATAGCAATGAATTTTATGGAATATTTATTAAAAAATACATTGAAAACAAAACATTTGCATTTGATACATGATAAAATAATAGATCCTTCGCCATCACGCATTGACTCAAAGTCATTTGATGTGTAATTTGGTATAATATTTGTGTAACTTTCCACATACCTTCTAATATTCTTTAATAAAACAATTGACTATGTCCCATATCCATCCAAGTCCCTCATCCAATCCAACTCTGCCCAATTGGCACCAATTTTTTTAGGCTGTGCCCCCAATTTGATAGATCATGCTCCTATTCCCTTCTGGAAGTGCTGTGTGTAATTTAACATTTACTTACATTGAGCTTCGTCTATCAGTGAGCAGCTTAGGGTTCTAGATTGTGCAAAATACTTGCAAAAGCCTAATAGCAGTGTTGGGCTTGGATAAGAAGGACCCAACAGGAAAATCATGATACTAGCAAATGGGTAGAAGGTTGTGACCGGCACTTAACTAATTCACCCTGCAACCACCTCCCACTCCTTCCATTAAACCTGTGTATACCACGGGCAACAGTCTTTCGTTAGGCTCAGCTAGATTCAATGCCGAGATAGCTTTTACCCGGGCGTGGGAGAATTGGGAGGTATACCTCAATCGCTGTTGCTGCTCAATGGAGGTGTTTGGAGGGAGAGGAGGGCACAGGGCAGCCTAGCACATCAGAAATGCTAGACACAATCATTACATTTAGGACAACAGGTAGGAACAATTAATTTTTAACAGGGGATATGCGACAATGGGATATGTGAAAATATAATATGCACGTGTGAATGGCCCGTGTGTATTAGCATAGGGATCAGTTCCTTTTCATACAACAAAATTACCAACTTTTTCAATGTAGATTATACCCTGGTGCCACTGACAGGTAACTGTGTTTGACTATTTGTATTTTGAAGTCTGCTCAGATGTATGAACACTTGAAGAAAGAATAGTTATATATAACAAATCTTATACATTCCCTTTTGGTCATTTGAGGTGTTAGAAGGTATGAAAATAACCAACAGCTGATAATCACGTTCTCACACATTAACTGCACAGTTTGTTTATATCTACAAAATATTTTGCTCTCTGTATTGGATGGGGGTCTCATGGCTGCCCTCTATTGTGTAAAGGTGACATGGTTGCTATATGTTGTATGGTGTTCACAAATAGTGCTGTGTATTGTGTGGCGGTCACAAGGTTGGTGTGTATTGTGTGGCGGTCACAAGAGTGTTGTGTATTGTGTGGTGGTCACAAGGTTGGTGTGTATTGTATGGCGGTCACAAGAGTGCTGTGTATTGTATGGCGGTCACAAGAGTGCTGTGTATTGTGTGGTGGTCACAAGGTTGGTGTGTATTGTATGGCGGTCACAAGAGTGCTGTGTATTGTGTGGTGGTCACAAGGTTGGTGTGTATTGTGTGGTGGTCACAAGGTTGGTGTGTATTGTGTGGCGGTCACAAGAGTGCTGTGTATTGTGTGGCGGTCACAAGGGTGCTGTGTTTTGTGTGGCGTCACAAGGTTGGTGTTTATTGTGTGGCGGTCACAAGGTTGGTGTGTATTGTGTGGCGGTCACAAGGGTGCTGTGTATTGTGGCTGTCACAAGGTTGGTGTGTATTGTGTGGTGGTCACACGGGTACTGTGTATTGTGTGGCAGTCACAAGGGTGTGTGGTCTTCTGCTGCTGTAGCACATCCACTTCAAGGCTGGCCATTCAGTGATGCTCTCCTGCATACCACCCATGGTTAATTAAGTTACTGTCACCTTCCAGTCAGTTTGAAGCTGGCCATTATCTTCTGACGTGTCTCATTAACAAGGCGTTTCCACTCACAAAACTTCCGCTCTGGTTTTGAGCACCGTTCTCTGTAAACTCTGGAGACTGTTGTGTGTACAAATCCCAAGAGATCAGCAGTTTCTGAGGTGCTGAAACAACCTGTATGGCACCAACAATCAGCTTTATATAATCAACCATTGTTTGTATTTTTGTCTTCAATGGGCAATAACATAGCATACCTTTACCTCTCAAATGTCCCGATTCCATCAGGATAGTCCTGATTTTAGGGACTATCCCGATCAGCCAGGAGCTTGTCCCGATATGAGGGACAGCTGGGACGTATTTACATTCTTCACGTTACATACATGCTGTGTGATCCAGTTAGTGGTGCACTCTTTATAGGGAGGAAGGGAGGAGATGTAGGTGGTTGGAGGGAAGTGCAAGCTATGCCCCCCATGGTGCTGGCCACACCCACACACTGCTGGCCACACCCACACATCACTGGCCACACCTCCGGTGGGACGGCACTTCTCACAATAAGACCCTTATAATTTTCAGCTCCAGGACCATGTGGCCCTTAAACTGGGCCTGCCTCTGCTGATGAATACGGGTCTATGTCCGCTCTGCTCTAAAAGACAATACACTGCAGGATACGTCCAATACAATAACGTCACGCACATAAAAAAAAATTCAATTAATGTCACCTGTTATAAATATTGATGACAAAACATTAAAGAATATAAAAAAATTCTCTCCTTAAAATACTTTTATCAGGATGTTATTAATGTCTATTGTACATAAAATACATTTTTACAGTTGCTCCTGATTACAAACACATGTTCTAGCTGCATACACAGCCGTCATCACTAGTAATCAGCACTTACACCTGCCCTGGAGCAAGTGATACGAGAGAAAAACACCTCCTTTTAGATGCACTAAGCTTGAATCGGACGCTGCTGATTGCACTGAAGCTTGGCACGCCCTTACTGTACACTGACTACATGCATATGCCCATTTCCTTCCCTGATCCGGCCCTGGAATTGTAGTCTGTAGTGGGGTCCTTTGTGCTCAAAGATAAATTAGACGTTGCTGCTCTCTCTGGGGTCTAGTTTGTTTCTGGGCATGTGCAGAACAATTTTACGAAACATACGGCACTTACGTTCCTTAATGAATCAGGCCCTTTGTGTCTGTCTCATAGAGTAATATCTGAAATTCATCACACAGTAAGGTATTTTCAGGTTTGTATCTAACTTAGTTATAACGTCATTGTACCTAACTTACATATTTGTCTCTCTCACTAACTGCCCCAAGTGTTAGGAGGCCCCAAAGGTCTCTCTTTAACCATTACCACTAACTGCCCCCAGCTGTGATTTGTCTGTTGGAGAGGTGACCACACCAAAATCATCATCACTCCACATATCACTTGTCACCTTCCCCTTCCTATAGTCCTAGGAAGAAATATAAGAAAATCAGATACCAAAGGCTTTTGCAGTCAGACAAATAGAGGTCTCCAGTTGTTACTCTCTCCACTGATGGTCAAACAGCGGTTTATTGAGCTGGGACTTGTAATTCAGAAACATGGCCCATTCCTGATACAAAGTTACCGAGTGAAGACAGTGAGAAAAGTCTTTGACCTTGCTTAAAGAAAGAGGTGGCTCAGTGAGCTAGTAACCATGTTCTTTACTTGTAGTGATAGAGGGTCCTCTGGTTTGGATCCCCTGTCTGGTTTAATTTTAGTACATTGAATGTTGCAGCAGGTTTTATGAAGCCCATGAGAAAAGTTTCTCCATATCTGCAAGAAATGTTCTAGCTTGGTGGCCTTGTAGATAGATAGTAGATAGAGGATTTGTTTAAGCTTTATATAGATTCCCTAGTTTGAATCCCCAGCCAGGCAACATTTACATCTCCTTTGATTTTTCTCCAGGCCCCTTTATGGTATTGATAAAAGTCTCACTGCTGCTTATATCATGTACTCCCTCCTTGTTTAAAGAAAGAAATGGCTCAGTGAGCTAATAGCCAGGTTCTTTACTTTCAGTGATAGAGGAGTCTCTGGTTTGAACCCCCTGTCTGGTTCCATTTTGGTACATTGAATTTTGCAGCAGACTGATTGAAGGAAGTGAGAAAAGTCTCAAAAATTCTCTAAACTTCCATGTAGAGCAAGTGGCTCAGCAGGCTAGTAGCTGGGTTCTATGCTTGCAGTGATAGAGGAGCCTCTGGTTTGAACCCCCTGTGTGGTTTCATTTTAGTACATTGAATGTTGCAGCAGGCTGATTGAAGACAATGAAAAAATTACAAGTTAGCTCAGTTGACTAGTAGTGAGGTGCCCATGGACAGTCATAGTACAGGGCCTGCTTTGAATTCCGAGTGGCTTCCTTTTTATCACATTTCATGTTGCAACAGGCTTGATGAAGTCTATCAGAAAAGTCTCTCCACATCTTCATTAAATGTTCTAGCTTGGTGGCCTAGTACATAGGTGATCTGTTTATGGTCTATAGGAATTCCCTTGTTCAAATCCCCAGCCAGGTAACATTTACAGTGCTTTTGATTTTGCTCCAGGCCCCTTGATGACATTGATAAATGTCTCACTGCTGCTCACAACATGTACTGGCTCTTGGTTGGCTCAGTTGACTAGTTGCCATGTTGTGGACTGTGGTTGTGAAATCAAAAGGAGGTCCTGGTTTGATTCCCCAGACAGGCTTGATGGTCTATGTCATTAGCCTGATCTGGGGCTGGTTATTGGGTTCTCTCCATGATGATGTGTTAAATTGTTTGTGCAGCATTCTTTAATATACTTGGCTGTTGTGTCTAAAAGAACAACAGCCAGGTTATGAAAAGTATCTTTTAACTACTCTTTTAACTACTCTTTTAACTACTCTTTTAACTACTCTTACTAGAAAGTCTAGTTGAGCACTTTGCTGCTTGCCCACTAGCTTATGCCCCTCAATGTGAATAAACACAGGTCACCCTTCAGGTAAGTAGGACAACTCTTTTAAATATCATTAATCAGGCAGGTGCACCAAAGGAACAAAGGGGATTTGAACCAGGATCTCAGCCATCTAGTGAGAGGTGAGCATCTGGCTACTGGTCATCTGTGCCAACACAGGGTGTTAGATTTTTCTCACAATGTCTTCAACAAGCCAGCTGTAAAATCCAAGGTACAAAAGGTACAGCTGTTTGGGGATTTAAACTAAGACCTTGACCATCTCTACAAGCAGAGAACCAGGTTACTAGTCCCCTGAGCCAGCTTAAGCTTACATAAGTAATCCTCCTCAGTGGCATAATTCATCCTGGTGCATCAGGCAGGGTAGTTAAAAGAAGTCTGTCTTGGGGTTCAAACCAGAGACTCCACCACCAGCTGTAAACACAGAATCCAGACACTAGTCTACAGAGCCAGCTTGTTTGCTAATTGTGAGGTGAGATTATGTTCAATGTCATCAACTAGCCTGGAGCAACATCCAAGGTACCCTCAGGACTGCAGTTGTGGCTTTCTCCACTGATGGTCAAACAGAGGTTTATTGAGTTTGCTGGGACTTAAGGTTCAGAAACATGGCTCATTCCTGATACAAAGTTACAAACTTACTTGAAGACAGTGAGAAAAGTCTCGCACTTTGCTTAATGAATGAAATGGCTCAGCAGGCTAATAGCCCAGTTATTTACTTACATTAATAGAGAAGGCTCTAGTTCAAATCCCCTGTCTGCTTTCATTTTCGTACATTGAATGTTGCAGCAGGCTGATTGAAGACATTGAGAACAGTATAAGTGAGCTCAGTTGACTAGTAGTGAGGTGTCCATGGACAGTCATAGTACAGGGCCTGCTTTGCATTCTGAGTGGCTTCCTTTTTATCACATTTCATGTTGCAACAGGCTTGATGAAGTCTATCAGAAAAGTCTCTCCACATCGTCAGTAAATGTTCTAGCCTGGTGGCCTAGTACATAGGTGATCTGTTTATGGTCTATAGGAATTCCCTTGTTCAAATCCCCAGCCAGGTAACATTTACAGTGCTTTTGATTTTGCTCCAGGCCCCTTGATGACATTGATAAATGTCTCACTGCTGCTCACAACATGTACTGGCTCTTGGTTGGCTCAGTTGACTAGTTGCCATGTTGTGGACTGTGGTTGTGAAATCAAAAGGAGGTCCTGGTTTGATTCCCCAGACAGGCTTGATGGTCTTTCCTATGTCATTAGCCTGATCTGGGGCTGGTTATTGGGTTCTCTCCATGATGATGTGTTAAATTGTTTGTGCAGCATTCTTTAATATACTTGGCTGTTGTGTCTAAAAGAACAACAGCCAGGTTATGAAAAGTATCTTTTAACTACTCTTTTAACTACTCTTTTAACTACTCTTTTAACTACTCTTTTAACTACTCTTTTAACTACTCTTTTAACTACTCTTTTAACTACTCTTTTAACTACTCTTTTAACTACTCTTTTAACTACTCTTTTAACTTAACTACTAGTTGAGCACTTTGCTGCTTGCCCACCAGCTTATGCCCCTCAATGTGAATAAACACAGGTCACCCTTCAGGTAAGTAGGACAACTCTTTTAAATATCATTAATCAGGCAGGTGCACCAAAGGAACAAGGGGGATTTGAACCAGGATCTCAGCCATCTAGTGAGAGGTGAGCATCTGGCTGCTGATCATCTGTGCCAACACAGGGTGTTAGCAATTTGGGGAGATTTTTCTCACAATGTCTTCAACAAGCCAGGTGTGAAATGCAAGATACAAAAGCCACAGCTGTTTGGGGATTTGAACTAAGATCTTGACCATCTCTACAAGCAGAGAACCAGGTTACTAGTCCTCTGAGCCAGCTTAAGCTTATATAAGCAGTTCTCCTCAGTGGCATAATTCATCCTGGTGCATCAGGCAGGGTAGTTAAAAGAAGCCTGTCTTGGGGTTCAAACCAGAGACTCCAAAACCAACCGTGAACAAAGAAGCCAGACACAAGTCTACAGAGCCAACTTGTTTTCTAAGTACAGGGGTAGATTATGTGCAAAGTCATCAACCAGCCTGGTGTGTTAGGCAGGATAGTTAAAAGAAGTCTGCCTTGGGGTTCAAACCAGAGACTCCACCACCAACTGTACAGAATCCAGACACAAGTCTACAGAGCCAACTTGTTTTCTAAGTACAGGCTGAGATTATGTTCAATGTCATCAACCAGCCTGGAGCAACTGTTATGTTCTGTTACCTTTATTATATTAGGGAAGTATCAGGTAGGTTGAACCTGTGCAGCAACATTCAAGGTAGTAGCAGAATGCTGTCTGGGGGAACATAAACCAGGACTTCAACATCTTTGGGTAATAGTCCAGTGACCCAGCACAGTATCTTTAGGAGGTAAGACTTCTCTAAACTTCACCAAACATGTGCAATATCTAAAGTACTAAAAGGATACCTGTCTGGAGATTCAAACCAGTATCAACCTCCACCATCACAGCCAAATGTGTACCTGGCTATAGACATCTCCATCATAGCCAGTTGAGTACTAGACTTCTTTAGACAACTAAGCTAGCATTTGTCATCAGCGTTTCTGGATATTTTTCTCAATGTTATCAACCAGCCTGGTGCAACATTCAAATGCCTAAAAATTAAACCTGCCTTAGGACTCAAACCAAGAACTCTTCCATTGCTGTCAGTAGAGCACCAAGCTACTAGTCCACTAAACCAGCCTGTCTGTTATGTGAGTGCAGAGACTTTTCTCAATGCCATCAATGAGCCCAGCTTCTCAATGTCATCAGAGACTAGGGCAACATCCAAGATACTAAAAGTTTACCTGCAAAATCAAACGAGAGCCTCCACTACAGCCTGTGTATTCAAACCTGGGCAGAGTTATCTTACTCCTTTCTGCTACTCAGCTAGTAGCTCTCCAATCCCCAGCAGAGAAATGGCTGTCTCAGGCACAGTTCACTGAGTTGAATATGGAGAACAAGGCTGCCCCAAATATATGGGACTAGCCAGTATGAGAGGCAAATTCAACACCTTGAACTCTTTGTCATGCTACTGAACAGTTTTTGCAGTGTGTCAGGGTGCATTATCAGGGCCGTCTTTCCCATTGGGCACAATGGGCAGGTGCCCGGGGGCCCTGCAGCCCAGGGGGTCCGTCGGAGTCAGCAAAAAAAAAAAAAACTGAAAAAAAAAAAGACAATACTTACCTTGCGGTCAGCTCGCGATCCGGCTCCCTCCATGGTCTACTCCTCCATACGGCGCTCGCAGTGCATGTCGGGCGTGACGTCATCACGCCCGCCCGACATCCATTGTGGAGCGCGACGGATGAGGAGACCATGGAGGGAGCCGGATCGCCAGCTGACCGCAAGGTAAGTATTGTCTTTTTTTTTTCCAGGTTTTTTTTTTTTGCTGCCTCCGACGGGCCCCCTGGGCTGCAGGGCCCATATATATAATATTTTATATATATATATATATATATATATATATGTATATATAGGGGCGGCCCAAGATGTTGTTAAGAGGGCCCTGCGCATTATCCTGCTGAAAGAGGCCACTTCCATCAGGGAATACCGCTGCCATAAAGGGGTGTACTTGGTCTGCTGTAATGTTTAGGTAGGTGGTACTTGTCAAAGTAACACCCACATGAATGCCAGGATCCAAGGTTTCCCAGCAGAACGTTGCCCAGAGCATCACACTGCCTCCGCAGGCTTGTCTTCTTCCCATAGTGCATCCTGGTGCCATCTCTTCCCCAGGTAAATGATGCACACGCACCCGGCCGCCCACATGATGTAAAAGAAAACATGATTCATCAGAGCAGGCCAACTTCTTCCATTGCTCCATGGTCCAGTTCTGGTGCTCAACTGCCTATTGTAGTCGCTTTCGGCGGTGGACAGGGGTCAGCATGGGCAGTCTGACCGGTCTGCGGATACGGAGCAAGCTGTGATGCACTGTGTGTTCTGACACCTTTCTATCATAGCCACCATTAACTTTTTCAGCACTAAGTTAGATAGTGTTTCTTCTTTGTTTTTTTTAAACTGGAGGACGGAAGAAGGGGAAGGTTTGGGGAGAGTGGGTTCAGATACAGTGTGAGAGAACATTTCAAAAGCTATTCTAACAAAAATAATTTTAAGTAGTGTGGCTGGATCACATAGCAATAACTTATTGCAGATTATTATAATTAGGGTGCAGTGCACCGCTGTATATCATTGCAAATGTACAGATTTTTTTATATTGTGTTGTATTTCTGTATAGGAAATGTATTTCTAATGTATTATGCCAGGTTAGAGGAAATCTGTTTTGCTGAAGGCAGGAAATGCTAAGTAAGTCTTTTCACCCCAGTCAAACACATGCTTTAGCCTGAATGTCCAGCAGGAGGTAGTCTATCTTTTTAACAAGTCAGGATGATAGATAACGAACTACATAAATAACGCAACCAACAATTCATTTAGGAAATTGATGTCAATTTTGTTAAAGTTCAAAACTCCAAATTTAGAGGATATATCACATCTGGATGGTAACTATCTGATGTAAAATATCAGACGTTTCGGTGCCTGATAGGTAAAGGGCGCTGGTTTACCCTCTGCTAGGATTTGTGTCAGAATCTGAATAAAAGGAGATCTGTTTGACCATGTAATGTATCATTCCATCTGTAGCTTCTGGATGATCACCAGTACCTCAAACTGGTGTGTAAAAGTCCTTGTCAGGACTCTTGAGCAATAAACCATCACTGCTTGAAGATTCTACCTGCGACTATTACCTGCTGTATCCTCTCACCAATAGATAAGAGCTTACACTCTAATCCGTTCCCCGGCTGTCCTCAGTGTCTCTGTGTCAATGCTCTGCCCGCTACCCAGCAGTCCTGATCCATAGTAAGTGGTCAGGAGGTACCAGCCAGCCCACAGCAAAGAAGCGCTGCAGCAGCTATACCAGCTACCCCAGATGTACGCGGTTCTGGACGCCGAGAAGGAGCCCAGTGGTGGCAGCTGCAATTCTCCTACAACTATTGCGCAGTTGGCATTCGCAGTTGGCGAGTGTCTGGTGGCGAGGTGACACCAGTAGGAGTGGTCAGTAACAGTTGGTTACTGACAGTGAGAAGGAAACTCAGATAAACTTTCCTCTTCTCCCTACAGACTGTGGGGCAAAGTAAGCCCATCCGGTCACAAGTATAAAACGATATGGCCTGAAATATCTGTAAAACATCTAAGTAACATGACGTAGCTTATGTGTCATGAAGGATCCTGTCTTATACGATCATGAGGACGGGTCAAAGACATATTTGCAGGAGATATCCTCATATATAAATAACTCTGATGAGTTACGGTTATGTCATTGTGTGAGTGGAGGATAATTGATGCCACACAGTCGTGTAAGGGTGAGTGCTCACTTCTTATTATAGCCACAGTGTGGCTAGGAGTAGGTGTGAGTGTGACCTCAGTTCATTTAGTCAAATAGAATTTACCTTTAAAATTAACACATGTGAAGGTCTGTGCTGCACAGAATAAGAGAGATGTAAGTGTCTCTGCTGCTAATAGGAACAACAGACAATCCATATAACTCCTGTGTGGTATATCCAGCTATAATGTTACATCTACCCTCAATAAACTACCTTACAACCCTCCCTGTGTCTCCAACTATCGCTCTTTTACTCTCCTCCCCTTTGCTTCCAAACCACTTGAGAGCCTTGTGTCAGATCTCTGGGATTTAAGAATAATCAGCCATTGTTTGTATGTTTGTCTACAATGGTCAATAACATAACATACATTTACCTCTCAACTGTCCCGATTCCATCAGGATAGTCCTGATTTTAGTGGACTATCCTGACCAGCCAGGAGCTTGTCCCGACATGAGGGACAGCTGGGACGTATTTCCACCTTCATGTTACATACATGATGTGTGATCCAGTTAGTGGTGCACTCTTTATATAAGGGAGGATGGGAGAGGATGTAGGTGATTGGATGGAAGTGCAAGCTATGCCCTCCATTATGCTGGCCACGCCCACACACAGTTGGTCACCCCCCCCCCCCCCCCCCCGTGGGACGGCACTTCTTACAATAGGCCCTTTATAATTTTCAGCCCATGTGGCCCTTAATCTGGCTCTTCTCATCCGTACATACAATCAACAAATACCGAGATTTGCATTTAGAACGAGATGTGGGACTGTGCTCTTTTTCACACAGACAAAATAAGAGTCCTAGCCACATAAAGCGCAAGCAATTATTATTGTTCACTTGCTGTGTATTATACATTATATGAGCAATGCTAATTGGCTTCTTTATGTGGCTAATAAAATACAGATAAACTTAATAAAAGAGAGAACTGTCCTTATATATCAGAAGGGATATACAGGCCCTGGAAAGAAAAATATTGCAGCCAAGTCAAATACACAATGCTATACTTTGTTATATATTGTAGGTAGAAATATTCAGAACAATGTAATTAATTAGCAAACGTTCTTGGGAGTATTTTTATGGCTCCCGTTTCAATTAAATAGAAGGAATAAAAAAGTCTTTCAAAACCTAGGGACCTATTTACAAAAATAGCTGCAGCTTATTATAATTAGTGATTAATCTGTAACTCTCCTTTGGGGGCTACATTTATCAAACTTTCTAAAAAGGAAAAGTGGAGGTGTTGCCCATAACAACCAATCAGATTCCAGCTATCATTTATCTACTATACTGTAGAAAATGATAGCTGGAATCTGATTGGTTGCTATGGGCATCACCTCCATTGTTACTTTTTTTCCCCAGAAGATTTGATAATGTACCCCTTGGTGTCACTGTCATATTCACCAGTGTATCCCTATTCATTTTAAACATCCGTTTAATTAATTGAATCATTAAAGTTTATTTTTCAGTGGTAAGAGAACAGCTATAGCAACACGGTACCAGTACAAATGCAAAATCTTGGGGGTGCGTCTAATGGTATCGCTAGGAGTGACCCATTTAATATATAGATATATATATACGACAGGTGCGGGGTCAACATGAAGCCCTAGCAGTGAAGGAGATTGGGTTTAGCCTCATTAGTGGCTTAAATTAGTTATGAGAGTGATTAGGGACATAAATTCTTTCTTTGTTACATGTAACACTTTTGTGCAATTAAAGGTTTGTTTTAAACATTGAGCCATGAACGTCAACCAATGTGCTTCTCCGTCAATAAATTATGCCCTACTAGAAGTCGTAAAATGGGTCCCATTAAAAGTATAGAATAAGACTTGATGTTCCGCATTCTCAAGCAGGTGCAAAAAATCAAGTCCTTTTAAGGAGGAACACCCCTAAAACTGTATCCTCTCCGTCCCTTTATCACATTAATTTCACTCCGCAAGGTGAAATATAATTTTTGTACTGCTCCGCGAAATCACTCCACCTACTCCTCCCATTGGCTATTAAAAAATGATGCTCTTACAGCCACCTACGTGTTTTGGTGGAAATCTAGACAGACCGGGTCTGATTCATTAAGGAATGTAAATGCTGATACGTGCCGTATTTCACGTTAATTTCCACTGGTCATGAACAGCAGTGGACGATACACCAGAGAACCCAAGTACATGCAGTTCATCTTCGAGCGCAAAAGTCACTTACGACAGGCTAGGATTTCACGGGCCTAACAGGGAGGGAATGGGCACGCAGTCAATGTACAGTAAAGGGGTACCAAGCTGGAACTCATGGAGTAGCGACTGATTCAAGCTTTGGGCATCTCTCAGGTACGTGATTTTCTGTCGTATCGCTGGCAGCAGCTACAGGGCAGTTGCAGAGTGATAGTGATGACGCTGTGTATGCAGCTATAACGTGTGTTTGCAGCAGGAGCAACTGTAAAGATGCATTTTATGTACAGTAGACATTAATAACAGTCTGATATATGTATTTTATAGAGGAGAGGGGGCTGGGGGGATTTTTTTTAAATGTTTTCTGATGGAACTTTATCATGAACATATACATTGTACGTACCCTGCAGTGTATTGTGTCTCAATACAGCGAGTGCCGTATATGCAGAGTGTACCTCAGATCCACTTGCAGTTGTGCGTATGCCCAAAGTACATACATTTTTTTTTAAACGCACTATATGCTAGTTTTGTTTTCTGTAATGAATCAGATCCACTATCTGTATAATGCCGTCATATCTCTATCTGTCATTTCTAGATATAACACTGACCTCTCTGTATATAAAACTGATATATCTTTTATCTGTATATAACTACAGAGATCTATTCTCCTTGTAATATAACACTGAACAATCTTCTGTCTGCAATAAATGTCTATTCTCCCTGTATATAACATTACAGCTGTCTAATCTCCCTGTATATAACATTACAGCAGTCTAATCTCCCTGTATATAACATTACAGCTGTCTAATCTCCCTGTATATAACATTACAGCTGTCTAATCTCCCTGTATATAACATTACAGCTGTCTATTCTTCCTATGTATAACACTACAGCTGTCTAATCTCCCTGTATATAACATTACAGCTGTCTAATCTCCCTGTATATAACATTACAGCTGTCTAATCTCCCTGTATATAACATTACAGCTGTCTAATCTCCCTGTATATAACATTACAGCTGTCTAATCTCACTGTATATAACATTACAGCTGTCTAATCTCCCTGTATATAACATTACAGCTGTCTAATCTCCCTGTATATAACATTACAGCTGTCTAATCTCACTGTATATAACATTACAGCTGTCTAATCTCCCTGTATATAACATTACAGCTGTCTATTCTTCCTATGTATAACACTAGAGATCTATTCCCCTGTATATAACAATACTGAGATATATTCCCCTTGTATATAACAATACTGAGATATATTCTCCCTGTATATAACAATACTGAGATATATTCTCCCTGTATATAACATTACAGAGATCTATTCTCCCTGTATATAACATTACAGTTGTCTATTCTTCCTATGTATAACACTAGAGATCTATTCCCCCTGTATATAACAATACTGAGATATATTCTCCCTGTATATAACAATACTGAGATATATTCTCCCTGTATATAACAATACTGAGATATATTCTCCCTGTATATAACAATACTGAGATATATTCCCCCTGTATATAACAATACTGAGATATATTCTCCCTGTATATAACAATACTGAGATATATTCCCCCTGTATATAACAATACTGAGATATATTCCCCCTGTATATAACAATACTGAGATATATTCTCCCTGTATATAACAATACTGAGATATATTCCCCCTGTATATAACAATACTGAGATATATTCCCCCTGTATATAACAATACTGAGATATATTCTCCCTGTATATAACAATACTGAGATATATACCCCCTGTATATAACAATACTGAGATATATTCTCCTTGTATATAACAATACTGAGATATAATCTCCCTGTATATAACATTACAGCAGTCTATTCTTCCTATGTATAACACTAGAGATCTATTCCCCTGTATATAACAATACTGAGATATATTCTCCCTGTATATAACAATACTGAGATATAGTCTCCCTGTATATAACATTACAGATGTCTATTCTCAATGTGTATGACACTACAGAGATCTATATTCTCTGTATATAACTCTACAGAGATCTATATTCCCTGTATATAACTCTACAGAGATCTATTCTCCCTGTATATAACTCTACAGAGATCTATTCTCCAGGTATATAACTCTACAGAGATCTATTCTCCCTGTATATAACGCTACCGAGATCTATTTTCCTTGTATATAACTCTACAGAGATCTATTCTCCATGTATATAACTCTACAGAGATCTATTCTCCCTGTATATAACGCTACCGAGATCTATTCTCCCTGTATATAATTCTACAGAGATCTATTCTCCATGTATATAACTCTACAGAGATCTATTCTCCATGTATATAACTCTACAGAGATCTATTCTCCCTGTATATAACGCTACCGAGATCTATTTTCCTTGTATATAACATTGAGTTGATGTATTCTGCCCTCTATATTATACTGCAGAGATCTCTTCTCCCTGGGCTTGATTCATTAAGGAAAGTAAGGCAAAAAAATGAGTAAGCTTTCTCCTGGACAAAACCATTTTACAATGCAAGGGGTGCAAATTAGTTTTTACATTTTGCACATCTGTTAAATACTGGCTGTTTTTTTATCTAGCACACAAATACTTGTTAGCTTATTTGTACACTGAAATTTAAAGTTGATCTAGGACACGCCCTACCCCAAATATAAATTTGCCAGCACATTTTAAATTTACCTCCCCCTCCAATGCAACATGGTTTTGGCAAGGTGCAAAGTTACTCTTTTTTTTTTTGCTTTACTTTCCTTAATTAATCAGGCCCCTGTGTATAAATATAATTTCTGGATAGCTAGTATGTTAATTCATTGACTAGATTAGCAACTGCTTCTCAGAATATCATATCCGTTTTTATTTTATCTTGTGTTTTGTTTATGTAGTAAAAATCTTCCAATGAAAAACACATGATTAATATATATATATATATATATATATATATATATATGTATATATATATGTATATATATATATATATATATATATATATATATATATGCATATATATATATATATATATATGTGTGTGTATATATCTAATATATAAAAGCCTAGCGGCGTGTGTTAGTGTGTGTGTGGAAAAAACTACCGGATGACAGAGTGCTCAAGCTGCAGCGCCACCTGCTGGGCGGAGTTATATACTACACTGACCTACTAAATTCTTAGCATTATCTAATATATAAAAGCCTAGCGGCGTGTGTGTGTGGCGATGAAGATGACAAGAACCTTTTTAACACCTTAAGTAGCTTGATTTGACTAGAATGCATGAGTATAACTTGTGTATATATTATATATATATAATTCATATAACAGTGAAGGAATCTCTGAGCTGTATATAGATATAGTTTAGATCGCGCACACACCCCTGCAGCACCGATTCTGCAAGAACGTTATCCCGCTTGCATGCTGCTCTATCACCTCTCAAAAAATCAAATTAAGGAGTGTGCTTGATATAGATAAAACATTATTTTAAATAATAACAGTAGTAATCACAATCTTCAAACAACCTCTTCCAAATAAAAAAAAATTAGATTACTATTGAACCATAATTAACTGACGCGTTTCGTCGCTTCATGAGCAACTTTTTCAAAGGAATCAGCATAAAATGCTCTATTGCTCAGACTGACATGTTCCACATAACAAAAAATAAAGAAAAGAGAACTATAAAAAAAATCTATATAGATAAATGAAAATGGATCTGTATAGATATAAATAGAATGTAACCTTAATGATTATAATTCAATTGCGGTAATGCAGTCTGCAAGTATTGATTTTGTTAACTAATTGAGCATTTGGATTGAGCTTTTTGTCAAATCGAGCTGGGACGGCAGCTAGATCGCAACTCAGTTTTCTTCTCTTTGTTGTGTTTGTAATTATAGCCGTACAGATCCATTTAGATTTAATTTATCTATATATAGATTTTTTAATAGATCTCCTTTACTTTATTTTCTGTTATGTGGATCATGTCAATCTAAGAGATGTGATCAATATAAATATAGATACCTTCTACCCTCTGTGGATCTGTCTGCGGATAGATGCATAACCTCCCGACCTTTGGGCATGTGATATGATTATGGGAGATCTAGATCTAATATAACTTTCCTTCTCGGTTGCTTAGGGTAACCAAGCACTCACAGGTTTGAAACTATACCTCAAAATGCTCCCTGCAATGATCAGGAAACAGAGTGTTTTACGTACATATAAAAAACGAATACAAATAAATATATAAAAAGTACTCCCTTATAATTTTGAGGATAATGTGTTGAAATGGATACATTTATCTACAGTAACTGATGTTTGTTTATTGGTAAACCGTGCGTACCGTATCCCGCAATGAATGTTATGTTGCCGAGACTATTATTTGTAAATTAAAATGTGGTCTAAGCTACAGGGTTGTCTTCTTAGATACGTAATTTAGAACATAATCGAATAAATGCTTTAACCACATTACGCCTATGATATTGTGCGATAGAACTCAGATGATGTCGCTTAAATAAGCTGAATACGCCTTTATAAATGGAAAGTTTAGGGGGTATATTCACTAAACTGCGGGTTTGAAAAAGTGGAGATGTTGCCTATAGCAACCAATCAGATTCTAATTTATTTACTACATTCTAAAAAACGACAGCTAGAATCTGATTGGTTGCTATAGGCAACATCGACACTTTTTCAAACCCGCAGTTTAGTAAATATACCCCCCATGCCTTGGAACTAGGAAAAGGATTTATTCACCGGTAAGTAATTCCTTGCTATATACCATCCTGGTATTGTGTGCGGAGAATGAGGATAATTGAGTTGTCGGAATCCGGAGGATAATTACCATCCTATGTAATTAATTGCTAAATTGGAATCTGGTTCATTTTGACCGACAAATACTAACTTTCAGTTATGAACTATCTGGTACTTGTTGTTCCGTAACCATTCTTGGACTGAACATTATATGAGACAAATATAGTCATTAAGTCCGTTCACATAAATTTAATTACGCTGCTATTTGCAGTATTTACCATTGCCGGGGATCTGTGGTTCTAGAAACTTCTCCAATGAACATCAAAAGAGATAACCTCAGTTTTTCCCATTTACTTCATTATTAATGTGCTACAATTCAAAATATTTATAAGGACTTGCAAAACCCAATAGGCGACATATAAATATATCTTTATAATAGCCTATGTTGGAACTGGTTTAAATGGAATGTGTTTTTTTATTTTATGTTTAGAAGAGGTGGCTTAAAGTATGTGATCACTACTATCGATTACTAAGTATCATAGTTTTGTTATCTGTGCTTTGACCACTGAGACGCTGATGTTGTGGCTGGAATCTCCGCTCATTTTTCCTCGCACCTAAGCGGAGATTCCTGCTGTAATTGCTGGCAATGTGCGCAGTGCGTTGTCCGTTTGTCATTGTCTTTAATGATATATGTTTATACCTATCACAGACATAAGTGTTTATATGCACAGATGGTTTTTAATTCAACATAATTTTATTATCTACTATACTGTTGGATCTATACCAAGTGCAGTCCTTAATTTGATTATTTTAACTATTTCTGACATTAGGTTTGCACCCCCTAGGACAGCTGCTGAAATAGTTCTAATTAGTTGCAAGCGCCATCAGGATTTTTTCTTGGTTATTTGTCGCTCTCACCTCACGCTGACTTTCCTCCCTTTGGGTCACCACTTGCATCCTTCATGCCGCTTGAACACATGACAGGAGTGCGCAGTAACGCCCCCCCTCCCCCCCACACTCAGTCAGCTTTTCTAGAGCTGCCAGGGCAGATGGCAAGGAAGCTATGCCAGCATGTGCGTAGCTGCGTGTTTGTAAATGTTTAAATGTGTTTATGTATGCACAAGTCTGTCTGTTTATCTACATTAATTGTGCATCAATGAGTTCTTACTCCCTATACCAAAGACTATGTGCACTGGAAACATGCTGTACGGGCTGTGTGTGTTTGTAGTGAGTGGAGAGGACAGGCTGTGTGTGTGTAGTGAGTGGAGAGGACGGGGTGTGTGTGTGTGTAGTGAGTGGAGAGGACAGGCTGTGTGTGTGTAGTGAGTGGAGAGGACGGGGTGTGTGTGTAGTGAGTGGAGAGGACAGGCTGTGTGTGTGTAGTGAGTGGAGAGGACGGGGTGTGTGTGTGTGTGTAGTGAGTGGAGAGGACAGGCTGTGTGTGTGTGTATTTTGAGTGGAGAGGACAGGCTGTGTGTAGTGAGTGGAGAGGACGGAGTGTGTGTGTGTGTGTGGTGAGTGGAGAGGACAGGCTGTGTGTGTTTGTGTGTGTGTGTAGTGAGTGGAGAGGACAGGCTGTGTGTGTGTGTAGTGGACAGGCTGTGTGTAGTGAGTGGAGAGGACAGGCTGTGTGTGTAGTGAATAGAGTGGACGGTGTGTGTGTGTAGCGTGTGGAAGGGGCGGAGTGTGTGTGTGTGTAGTGAATGGAGTGGACGGTGTGTGTGTGTAGTGAGTGGAGAGGACGGTGTGTGTGTGTGTAGTGAGTGGAGAGGACAGGCTGTGTGTGTGTGTAGTGGACAGGCTGTGTGTAGTGAGTGGAGAGGACAGGCTGTGTGTGTAGTGAATAGAGTGGACGGTGTGTGTGTGTAGCGTGTGGAAGGGGCGGAGTGTGTGTGTGTAGTGAATGGAGTGGACGGTGTGTGTGTGTAGTGAGTGGAGAGGACGGTGTGTGTGTGTGTAGTGAGTGGAGAGGATGGTGTGTGTGTGTGTGTGTAGTGAATGGAGTGGACGGTGTGTGTGTGTGTGTGTAGTGAGTGGAGAGGATGGTGTGTGTGTGTGTAGTGAGTGGAGAGGATGGTGTGTGTGTGTGTAGTGAGTGGAGAGGACGGTGTGTGTGTGTAGTGAGTGGAGAGGATGGTGTGTGTGTGTAGTGAGTGGAGAGGATGGTGTGTGTGTGTGTAGTGAGTGGAGAGGACGGTGTGTGTGTGTAGTGAGTGGAGAGGATGGTGTGTGTGTGTGTAGTGAGTGGAGAGGATGGTGTGTGTGTGTGTAGTGAGTGGAGAGGATGGTGTGTGTGTGTGTAGTGAGTGGAGAGGATGGTGTGTGTGTGTGTGTGTAGTGAATGGAGTGGACGGTGTGTGTGTGTGTGTGTAGTGAGTGGAGAGGATGGTGTGTGTGTGTGTAGTGAGTGGAGAGGATGGTGTGTGTGTGTGTAGTGAGTGGAGAGGACGGTGTGTGTGTGTAGTGAGTGGAGAGGATGGTGTGTGTGTGTGTAGTGAGTGGAGAGGACGGTGTGTGTGTGTAGTGAGTGGAGAGGACGGTGTGTGTGTGTAGTGAGTGGAGAGGATGGTGTGTGTGTGTAGTGAGTGGAGAGGACGGTGTGTGTGTGTAGTGAGTGGAGAGGATGGTGTGTGTGTGTGTAGTGAGTGGAGAGGACGGTGTGTGTGTGTAGTGAATGGAGTGGACGGTGTGTGTGTGTAGTGAGTGGAGAGGATGGTGTGTGTGTGTAGTGAGTGGAGAGGACGGTGTGTGTGTGTAGTGAGTGGAGAGGATGGTGTGTGTGTGTAGTGAGTGGAGAGGACGGTGTGTGTGTGTAGTGAGTGGAGAGGATGGTGTGTGTGTGTGTAGTGAGTGGAGAGGACGGTGTGTGTGTGTAGTGAGTGGAGAGGACGGTGTGTGTGTGTAGTGAGTGGAGAGGACGGTGTGTGTGTGTAGTGAGTGGAGAGGACGGTGTGTGTGTGTAGTGAGTGGAGAGGATGGTGTGTGTGTGTAGTGAGTGGAGAGGACGGTGTGTGTGTGTAGTGAGTGGAGAGGATGGTGTGTGTGTGTAGTGAGTGGAGAGGACGGTGTGTGTGTGTAGTGAGTGGAGAGGACGGTGTGTGTGTGTAGTGAGTGGAGAGGACGGTGTGTGTGTGTAGTGAGTGGAGAGGATGGTGTGTGTGTGTGTAGTGAGTGGAGAGGATGGTGTGTGTGTGTGTAGTGAGTGGAGAGGATGGTGTGTGTGTGTGTAGTGAGTGGAGAGGATGGTGTGTGTGTGTGTGTGTAGTGAATGGAGTGGACGGTGTGTGTGTGTGTGTGTAGTGAGTGGAGAGGATGGTGTGTGTGTGTGTAGTGAGTGGAGAGGATGGTGTGTGTGTGTGTAGTGAGTGGAGAGGACGGTGTGTGTGTGTAGTGAGTGGAGAGGATGGTGTGTGTGTGTGTAGTGAGTGGAGAGGACGGTGTGTGTGTGTAGTGAGTGGAGAGGACGGTGTGTGTGTGTAGTGAGTGGAGAGGATGGTGTGTGTGTGTAGTGAGTGGAGAGGACGGTGTGTGTGTGTGTAGTGAGTGGAGAGGACGGTGTGTGTGTGTAGTGAGTGGAGAGGATGGTGTGTGTGTGTGTAGTGAGTGGAGAGGACGGTGTGTGTGTGTAGTGAATGGAGTGGACGGTGTGTGTGTGTAGTGAGTGGAGAGGATGGTGTGTGTGTGTAGTGAGTGGAGAGGACGGTGTGTGTGTGTAGTGAGTGGAGAGGATGGTGTGTGTGTGTGTAGTGAGTGGAGAGGACGGTGTGTGTGTGTAGTGAATGGAGTGGACGGTGTGTGTGTGTAGTGAGTGGAGAGGATGGTGTGTGTGTGTAGTGAGTGGAGAGGACGGTGTGTGTGTGTAGTGAGTGGAGAGGATGGTGTGTGTGTGTAGTGAGTGGAGAGGACGGTGTGTGTGTGTAGTGAGTGGAGAGGATGGTGTGTGTGTGTGTAGTGAGTGGAGAGGATGGTGTGTGTGTGTAGTGAGTGGAGAGGACGGTGTGTGTGTGTAGTGAGTGGAGAGGATGGTGTGTGTGTGTAGTGAGTGGAGAGGATGGTGTGTGTGTGTGTAGTGAGTGGAGAGGATGGTGTGTGTGTGTAGTGAGTGGAGAGGACGGTGTGTGTGTAGTGAATAGAGATGTTCACTGACCCCCGTGTTCTGGTTTTGGATCTGGATTAACTTCGTGTTTTTGGTTTTAGCAAAACCACCTTTGCGTGTGTTGGTTTTGGATCCCGATTTTTTTCTAAAATCCCTCTATTTTTTTGCTAAAATCACATATTTTTGCTTTTTCCCCCCCCCTACATTATTTTTAACCTCAATAACATTAATTTCAAGTCACTTGCAGTCAGTTTTGACCACCTCACAGGTCACAATATTATTTTCATACACCTTTAAACAAAGACTGCAGTGACCTGGCTGGATGGTGAGCGACAGAGCAATGACTTAAACACACGGCAGTTCCTAGCACATCTAGAAAACATTGGCACACAGCAGTGGCAGAAAAGAAAAGTGGTGCAAGATGGAATTGTCCTAGGATCATGAAATCAGTTATGGTTCATATGATCGCTCCACCCGTTCCTTGGATAACTGTGGTAATTCTACAGCTAATACATGGCGACGAGCGCTGACCCCCCCCCCCCCCCCCCCCCCGGGATGCGTGCTTTTATCAGACCCAGACCAATCCAGGGTGCCAGACAATGCACTAAAAAGTAGGGATGTGCACCGGCCACTTTTGGTGTCTCGTGTTTTGTGTTTTGAATTCGGATTTCCTTGAGGTTTTGGGTTTGGATTTGTTTCGCAAAACACCTGACGAAAGGTTTTGGTTCGGATTTAAAGGTTTTGGATTCGGATTTATTTTGAAAAAAACATAAAAAGTGTTAAAATCAAGTTTTGGGGTTTATTTTCACTCCTACGCTATTATTAACCTCAATAACATTCAATAACAATCATTTCCACTAATTCCCAGTCTGTTCTGAACACCTCACACCTCACAATATTGTTTTTAGTCTAAAACAGGCTCTACTGAGGCAAGATGTCGTCCTCATCCTCAACCGCTGATTCCTCTCCCCCTACAGTGTGTACCTCCTCCTCCTCACACATTATCAATTCGTCCCCGCTGGACTCCACAACCACAGGTCCCTCTGTACTATCTGGAGGGCAGTGCTGTACTTGATTGAGGAATTGATAATTCATTTTTATGAACATCATTTTTTCAACGTTCTGAGGAAGCAACTTCCTTCGCCGCTCACTGACCAGGTTCCCCGCTGCACTAAAAACTCTTTCCGAGTACACACTGGAGGGGGGACAACTCAGGTAAAATAGAGCCAGTTTGTACAGGGGCTTCCAAACTGCCTTTTTTTCCTGCCAGTAACAATATGGACTGTCTGACATGTCTATTTGGATGGTGTCAGCAAAATAATCCTCCACCATTTTTTCTATTGTGACAGCATCCAATGCAGCAACAGTAGACATGTCTGCAATGGTTGGCAGGTCATTCAGTCCGGACCAGATGTTACCAGCGGGTCTTTTAGGAAAACTGAGCTTTTTCCTCGCAGCTTTATCCTCCAAATTTTTGTTTTCCATTATATGTAGCACAAGAGAGCGTACCCCTAAGCCACACACACTCGACAAAGCCTTTAAAAATTATATGCGGCACAGGAGAGTACCACTGGACTTATACTGCAGAATCAGTGAACTTTGTAATATTGCAGTACCAATGGACTTATACTGCAGGATTGTTTTTGTATATTTTTTTTTAATTTCTTTTTTTATAATTATTTTTTTTTATTACTTTTTTTAAAAATTTTTATAACTTGGGAATAATGGGGAAATAACAATGCCCTTAGAAGGACAGAGCACAGGACACAGCACCACTGGACTGAACAGGACACAGCACAGGACCCAGCAGCACCACTGAACTCAGAAGGACAGAGCACAGGACACAGCACCACTGGACTGAACAGGACACAGCACAGGACCCAGCAGCACCACTGAACTCAGAAGGACAGAGCACAGGACACAGCACCACTGGACTGAGCACAGCACAGCACAGGATATAGCAGGACAGAGGACCACCTAACAGAACCTCCCTCTACCCTGATCAATGCCTGAGTGAAGATGGCGGCGGCCAGCGGGGAATTTATAGAATCCGAGTATCGCGAGATCCGACAACGGGATTATGACTCGGAGCCTCGCTTTCAGTTTTGCAATTGTCTCGGATCCGGCTCGGATCGGCAAGGTTCGGGTGGGCTCGGATTTCAGATATCCGAGCCCGCTCATCCCTACTAAAAAGAGCCATTGCAATTCACAGCAAAACGCAAGTTCATCACTGAGCTTCAAATCAGCTCCAATTCCCAAACAATTATAATATAGTTATGTACCTTTGACGTAAAGTGCAGATTGCAAACACTTTGTGCAATATTGATGAAACAGCAGCAAAGTGGAAGGTAATACATATACATGCTTACATTACTTCTGCAAGCAACGTTGTTCTTTGTTAATAATACTGTTGTCTTTATACCGTTATAAAAAATAAAAAATAATCCTCCACCATTCTTTGGATGTTGATAGTTACAGGTGTTTTTTTTCTTGACCAAGGTGAAAGTTTTTTTTTTACATTTTTGTTTCCCTGACTTACAAACACTATGCACTTTAACATAGGTTTTACCAGATAACGTAGAGGGATTACTATCATCATGACTGGTGCCAGCAGCTGCTTGGTGCTCCTGCTCTTCTGTGTACTGCTGTGAATCCATTTTGATAACAATGTACAATTTGACTGCAAATTCAGAAGACCCTAGTATTTCAATTTCAGCAATGACAATTAGCGATGGAGTGATAGAGCTCTCCTCTTTGTGTGTCACCTATATAACACAGTACAATTTGACTGCAAATTCAGAAGACCAAGCCTACCAGCCCTAGTATATCTATTTCAGCAATGACAATTAGCAATGGAGCTCTCCTCTTTGTGTGTTACCTATATAACACAGTACAATGTGCTGCAGATTTACACCAAGACTGCCAGCCCTATTATTTGTATTACAGCTATGACAATTAGCAGTGGAGCTCTCCTCTTTGTGTGTTATCTATATAACACAGTACAATGTGACTGCAGATTTAGAAGACCAAGCCTGTCAGACCTATTAATTCTATTTCAGCAATGACAATTAGCAATGGAGCTCTTCTGAATGTCACTAGAGACTTTGATGAACACTGCTACCCCTCCTCTTTCTTTTCTACCTATGACGCTGCCCAACTGCTCTAGAGATTGCCAAGAACTGTGCTACCACTTGTGTCCTTCTGTGAAATGGCGCTGGATCGCCGTGGAAGGCGGTACTTATAGAATCCAAAACTAGTGAGATCTGACAACATAACAATGACGTTTTGCCTCGTTTTCGATTCTGAGCGAAAGTACGGAGCCGGCTCAGCTCGGTACTTGGATCTGCTAATTTCGGGTGTGTTCGGTTCTCGGGGGAACCGAGCCTGAGCATCTCTAGTAGTGAGTGGAGGAAACAGGATGTTTATTTGTAAGACCACTAAAGTCATTGCAGACAATCGGGGTCTCCTCCTTTGCTACTGGAGACAATACAACTTATAGATGTACACTTCTCTCCTTCACCTAGAACAGTGATGGGCAACTGGCGTTCCTCCGAGCCTTCACCTGCGGCCCCAAAGTCCTACCTGCTTTATTGTCAGATTTGTAACACGTGTTTAAAATGCCTGTTGTTATGTTGTAACCGATAGGTGTCTCTTTCTTTGATTAAATGTATTGTTTTATCTTTTTACTGAGATGTAGGGTAATCTGTGGCCCCAGTGGCCCCTGAAGTGTATCAGGTTGCCTATCGCTGCCTTAGAACATAGACACCTCCGCTAAAGGGAATAACCCTTATGGGGCCTGGCGGTGCCGTGTTTGGCCCCTGGCACAGCGGGATGTCCCAAAAGTCATCAGAAAGAACAGGGTGGTATGAGTCTATAAAAATAAAATAATATCACAGGAAGTGAGTGTTTCAAAATCAGGGTAATGTAGAACTGTCAGGTTGAGATTCCAACAATGGTGGAACCCCGGGCACCCTGTGTCCTTAGATCGGGCCCCCCAATGGGAACAAACCCAGTAATATACCTTGAAAATGGGCACGAGAGACCCGGTATGACTGACTTACAGCTATTTTTGCTTTGTGGGAGAGAAGTTGGAGACAGTTGTATGGATGTAAATTTTCCCCCGTGGTTCACGTAATACAATGCTCCGTTCCTGCTGGCCCCATCTGTCTTACCAAGATTAATATAGATGCAATAGTTGTCTTCTCAGAGATTTTGCGTTATACATCTGTGACCAGGGATTGTAGATCTAAGCCAGCTAGCAGGAGAAATCCAAAAAGTCTGCGAGTTACATTTGTTGTGTTCTATTCATTTAAAATATTTAAATATTTTGTTCAACTCAAAGAACTTCCTGATTTAATTATCAGCTACAGTGCTCACAGAAAGTTTGTTTTTCATGTTAGACTGATTATAAACAATTTCATCAATTATATGCGTAAAGCAGATCAACTGTAATACACACGGTAGACTGAAATTAACCCCTACTTAGGAACCTGTTGTTATCAGAATAATGGGTCTATTTATTATAGGGAGCAAAGCCTTAGACAGGACAGGTGATGGATAATGCATGTTATATGTGTGACAGGACAGTAATACAATGTACAGGACTGGAGGCATAGGCTGCGTGTGTACAGTAGATGGATAATGCATGTTATATGTGTGACAGGACAGTAATACTATGTACAGGACTGGAGGCACAGGCTGTGTGTGTACAGTAGATGGATAATGCATGTTATATGTGTGACAGGGCAGTAATACTATGTACAGGACTATAGGCACAGGCTGTGTGTGTACAGTAGATGGATAATGCATGTTATATGTGTGACAGGACAGTAATACTATGTACAGGACTGGAGGCACAGGCTGTGTGTGTACAGTAGATGGATAATGCATGTTATATGTGTGACAGGACAGTAATACTATGTACAGGACTGGAGGCATAGGCTGTGTGTGTACAGTAGATGGATAATGCATGTTATATGTGTGACAGGACAGTAATACTATGTACAGAACTGGAGGCACAGGCTGTGTGTGTACAGTAGATGGATAATGCATGTTATATGTGTGAGAGGACAGTAATACTGTGTACAGGACTATAGGCATAGGCTGTGTGTGTACAGTAGATGGATAATGCATGTTATATGTGTGACAGGACAGTAATACTATGTACAGGACTATAGGCACAGGCTGTGTGTGTACAGTAGATGGATAATGCATGTTATATGTGTGACAGGACAGTAATACTATGTACAGGACTGGAGGCACAGGCTGTGTGTGTACAGTAGATGGATAATGCATGGTATATGTGTGACAGGACAGTAATACTATGTACAGAACTGGAGGCATAGGCTGCGTGTGTACAGTAGATGGA
This sequence comes from Mixophyes fleayi, assembly GCF_038048845.1. Classification (NCBI taxonomy): domain Eukaryota; kingdom Metazoa; phylum Chordata; class Amphibia; order Anura; family Limnodynastidae; genus Mixophyes; species Mixophyes fleayi. The sequence goes on along the minus strand of NC_134410.1, from coordinate 125,453,683 downwards.
TAATGCATGTTATATGTGTGACAGGACAGTAATACTATGTACAGGACTGGAGGCACAGGCTGTGTGTGTACAGTAGATGGATAATGCATGTTATATGTGTGACAGGGCAGTAATACTATGTACAGGACTGGAGGCACAGGCTGTGTGTGTACAGTAGATGGATAATGCATGTTATATGTGTGACAGGACAGTAATACTATGTACAGGACTGGAGGCATAGGCTGTGTGTGTACAGTAGATGGATAATGCATGTTATATGTGTGACAGGGCAGTAATACTATGTACAGGACTATAGGCACAGGCTGTGTGTGTACAGTAGATGGATAATGCATGTTATATGTGTGACAGGACAGTAATACTATGTACAGGACTGGAGGCACAGGCTGTGTGTGTACAGTAGATGGATAATGCATGTTATATGTGTGACAGGACAGTAATACTATGTACAGGACTATAGGCACAGGCTGTGTGTGTACAGTAGATGGATAATGCATGTTATATGTGTGACAGGGCAGTAATACTATGTACAGGACTGGAGGCACAGGCTGTGTGTGTACAGTAGATGGATAATGCATGTTATATGTGTGACAGGATAGTAATACTATGTACAGGACTATAGGCACAGGCTGTGTGTGTACAGTAGATGGATAATGCATGTTATATGTGTGACAGGACAGTAATACTATGTACAGGACTGGAGGCACAGGCTGTGTGTGTACAGTAGATGGATAATGCATGTTATATGTGAGACAGGACAGTAATACTATGTACAGGACTGGAGGCACAGGCTGTGTGTGTACAGTAGATGGATAATGCATGTTATATGTGTGACAGGACAGTAATACTATATACAGAACTGGAGTCACAGGCTGTGTGTGTACAGTAGATGGATAATGCATGTTATATGTGTGACAGGACAGTAATACTATGTACAGGACTATAGGCACAGGCTGTGTGTGTACAGTAGATGGATAATGCATGTTATATGTGAGACAGGACAGTAATACTATGTACAGGACTGGAGGCACAGGCTGTGTGTGTACAGTAGATGGATAATGCATGTTATATGTGTGACAGGACAGTAATACTATGTACAGGACTATAGGCACAGGCTGTGTGTGTACAGTAGATGGATAATGCATGTTATATGTGTGACAGGACAGTAATACTATGTACAGGACTGGAGGCACAGGCTGTGTGTGTACAGTAGATGGATAATGCATGTTATATGTGTGTGACAGGACAGTAATACTATGTACAGGACTGGAGTCACAGGCTGTGTGTGTACAGTAGATGGATAATGCATGTTATATGTGTGACAGGACAGTAATACTATGTACAGAACTGGAGTCACAGGCTGTGTGTGTACAGTAGATGGATAATGCATGTTATATGTGTGTGACAGGACAGTAATACTATGTACAGGACTGGAGGCACAGGCTGTGTGTGTACAGTAGATGGATAATGCATGTTATATGTGTGACAGGACAGTAATACTATGTACAGGACTGGAGGCACAGGCTGTGTGTGTACAGTAGATGGATAATGCATGTTATATGTGTGACAGGACAGTAATACTATGTACAGGACTGGAGGCACAGGCTGTGTGTGTGCAGTAGATGGATAATGCATGTTATATGTGTGACAGGACAGTAATACTATGTACAGGACTGGAGGCACAGGCTGTGTGTGTACAGTAGATGGATAATGCATGTTATATGTGTGACAGGACAGTAATACTATGTACAGGACTGGAGGCACAGGCTGTGTGTGTACAGTAGATGGATAATGCATGTTATATGTGTGACAGGACAGTAATACTATGTACAGGACTGGAGGCATAGGCTGTGTGTGTACAGTAGATGGATAATGCATGTTATATGTGTGACAGGACAGTAATACTATGTACAGGACTGGAGGCACAGGCTGTGTGTGTACAGTAGATGGATAATGCATGTTATATGTGTGACAGGACAGTAATACTATGTACAGGACTGGAGGCACAGGCTGTGTGTGTACAGTAGATGGATAATGCATGTTATATGTGTGACAGGACAGTAATACTATGTACAGGACTATAGGCACAGGCTGTGTGTGTACAGTAGATGGATAATGCATGTTATATGTGTGACAGGACAGTAATACTATGTACAGGACTGGAGGCACAGGCTGTGTGTGTACAGTAGATGGATAATGCATGTTATATGTGTGACAGGACAGTAATACTATGTACAGGACTGGAGGCACAGGTTGTGTGTGTACAGTAGATGGATAATGCATGTTATATGTGTGACAGGACAGTAATACTATGTACAGGACTGGAGGCACAGGCTGTGTGTGTACAGTAGATGGATAATGCATGTTATATGTGTGACAGGACAGTAATACTATGTACAGGACTGGAGGCACAGGCTGTGTGTGTACAGTAGATGGATAATGCATGTTATATGTGTGACAGGACAGTAATACTATGTACAGAACTGGAGTCACAGGCTGTGTGTGTACAGTAGATGGATAATGCATGTTATATGTGTGACAGGACAGTAATACTATGTACAGGACTGGAGGCACAGGCTGTGTGTGTACAGTAGATGGATAATGCATGTTATATGTGTGACAGGACAGTAATACTATGTACAGGACTGGAGGCACAGGCTGTGTGTGTACAGTAGATGGATAATGCATGTTATATGTGTGACAGGACAGTAATACTATGTACAGGACTGGAGGCACAGGCTGTGTGTGTACAGTAGATGGATAATGCATGTTATATGTGTGTGACAGGACAGTAATACTATGTACAGGACTGGAGTCACAGGCTGTGTGTGTACAGTAGATGGATAATGCATGTTATATGTGTGACAGGACAGTAATACTATGTACAGGACTGGAGGCACAGGCTGTGTGTGTGCAGTAGATGGATAATGCATGTTATATGTGTGACAGGACAGTAATACTATGTACAGGACTAAAGGCACAGGCTGTGTGTGTACAGTAGATGGATAATGCATGTTATATGTGTGACAGGACAGTAATACTATGTACAGGACTGGAGGCACAGGTTGTGTGTGTACAATAGATGGATAATGCATGTTATATGTGTGACAGGATAGTAATACTATGTACAGGACTGGAGGCACAGGCTGTGTGTGTACAGTAGATGGATAATGCATGTTATATGTGTGACAGGGCAGTAATACTATGTACAGGACTGGAGGCACAGGCTGTGTGTGTACAGTAGATGGATAATGCATGTTATATGTGTGACAGGACAGTAATACTATGTACAGAACTGGAGTCACAGGCTGTGTGTGTACAGTAGATGGATAATGCATGTTATATGTGTGACAGGACAGTAATACTATGTACAGGACTGGAGGCACAGGCTGTGTGTGTACAGTAGATGGATAATGCATGTTATATGTGTGACAGGACAGTAATACTATGTACAGGACTGGAGGCACAGGCTGTGTGTGTACAGTAGATGGATAATGCATGTTATATGTGTGACAGGACAGTAATACTATGTACAGGACTGGAGGCACAGGCTGTGTGTGTACAGTAGATGGATAATGCATGTTATATGTGTGACAGGGCAGTAATACTATGTACAGGACTGGAGTCACAGGCTGTGTGTGTACAGTAGATGGATAATGCATGTTATATGTGTGACAGGACAGTAATACTATGTACAGGACTGGAGTCACAGGCTGTGTGTGTACAGTAGATGGATAATGCATGTTATATGTGTGACAGGACAGTAATACTATGTACAGAACTGGAGTCACAGGCTGTGTGTGTAGCTGGATAGAACAGACTGCTGTTTGCGCAGTGGTTGGACAGAACAGGCTGTGTGTGTGCACTGATCTGTATTTGCTCCATCTGTTCTACACTTGCTCATATTGGCGCCCTATGAGGCTCAGGTTTCAGCACCAGATTTGGAGCAGTGGTTAATATCATGGAAACTGATGCTCAGTAATGCTCAGTTTTTCTTCTCAGACATGTAAACTCCAACCCGAACAGCCATCGCCCACCCTGCGGCTAGAGCTACATGGGCATCTGTCATGTGATAGTGTGTGATACAACCTCTCAGTAATATTGCATTAGACAGTTGTGTTTGACCCGAGCTATATCTCTTTTTACGCATACTTACCCACTGTCCCTAAATGTCCGGGACACTCCTGAATTCCGGGTAGGTATTCCGAGAGTGTGTCACTCTCCCGCATCCTGTGCCTAGTCTCTAGTGAAATGTGCAGGGTGTGGGCCTCCATGGCGGGATTTGAAGCACATGGCTTCAATTTACGCTGCCGCGGAAAAATTACACAATTGCGTCATTGAATCGCAGGGACGGGGCAAAAGTGACGCGACTCCAATCACCCCGACTCCCTCCACAGTCACGCTTCACCTCCGGGATCTCCTGCGAGAGACCAATATAAAGTCCACAAGTATGGTTTTACACATACATTTTTATGTCACTGATTCAGCCCCATAACTATTGGCACCCTAGGCAACTGCCGGCCATGTGTGTAAAATATTCCTTGTTGTTTGAATTTGCCTACAAGTGTCCATGCTTGACAGATGTACCGTATTCTGTGTTTTGCCTCCGTTTTTCTTTTCCTCCGTCAACCTCACGTTTTCTCCTCTCTCTTGCAGCGGTCATGCCTTTTGGATGCATCAGTGTCCGCAACGAGAAAACGTATAACTGTTTCTCCGACATCACGGATAAATATGAGATCGGTCAGCTTCTCTGTGCGTGAGTATCGTGGCTCTCAAACACGCTAGGACGCGCCTTTCTATAGATCTCTCTGATTACATATATTCGGACTGAGTAGTAACAGAGTTTCTGTGCCTCTCAGGAAGGAGTTCTGCGAAATCTGTCTCGCCCGAGAGATGCAGACAGACCGGGTCTATGTCTGTAAAAAGTTTCTAAAAAAAGATGGCCGAAAAGTCAGGAGGGCGGCGAAGAATGAAATTATGATCCTGAAAATGTAAGTAAACACAAAGTAATCAGTCATTCTTTTGCGGGCGCAAGTTTTACAAAAATAAATTGCCTACCACTTACGATCTGCAAAATGGTAAATTTAAACCTTTGAATTATTGTACAGTTTGGTTGTAGGCTATGCTATGAGACGTTTGCATATAAGATATATATTAATCATTTATCATACCTCCCAATAGACCAGATTTAGGCAGGGCTATCATGATTATCGGACACCGAAAGGGGTGTGACTTGTCAGAAATTGGGAGCTTCTTTGCTTCCAAATGGGCTTAGTTGGGGAATTTGGATTTGGTGAGGCTTTTTTTTTTTTCCCCCCAATTTCACTTTTTTAAATGTTAGGAGGCATGATATATAAAAACGTGATACATATTCAAATGATAATCCGCATAGTAAATCCTCCATTTGTAAAAGTTCTGTTTTTAATACATGTACTCCAGTCTACTATCTAGATTTGGAGTCTCTCCTTTTCAGAAATCTCAGTACTTGCATCTGGTATGTGTCGTAGCGTAGGTGACATCCCCAGCGTTTTCGCCTGTAGAGTATTTGCTAGAATTTTGTATATATTATCAAACAAAACGTTCAACTTGTGCCAATTTTTGTCCTACACACAAATTTTCTTTACATAAAATAAACATTAAGCAGGCAGAAACCATCTATTTTTATTTGCTCCCCTTAGTAGGTGCGTGTCCTCAAAAAAACGGTAGTTTAATCAGCCTGGCGGATCAACTTAAGCAGTATATCAAGGAAAAACGTTTCATGAATTTTCACTTTCAAAGATTACGTCCACTGAAGGGAATTACTTTCCCAAGAGATACTTGAGCATTTATGGAAGCCTTTTAGTGCCAAGTCTCCTGCGGTAGAATAATTTCAAGGAGCTTAACATTCTAGGGACCATTTACAGACCAGCAGATAAACACAAAACTATTTTTTTGGGGGGAAAATATCCCAGAGTTGACAAAAACACGGGCCAAAAATATTCTAAATTAATAGTTTTTTGTAGTATATTGTTAATGTATTTCCAGAGTCATTTTAACATGAAACGTGGAGCAGGTTTTTGTTAAATTCACATTCATGTGGAAGGTTTTCTATTGACCAAAACTTTGAAGCAGACTCCAAAGATCTTTAACCCATCAGTTCTGAGGATGTCCCAAAGATGATGGTATCCTACAGCAGGTGTCATACAGCATATAGCGGTGGTACAGAGAATATTACTAAGTACTCGTAAAGAACAGGTAGGGCTATTACGGTAGTATATTACAAATAAAATATATCACAACATTTCACTTTACCGTCATCGGGAATTCAGCAGAATAAGTTGACTCGGACCGGGACTGGAGATCTGTCTATCTATCTCTCTGCGGAGATCTATCCATATCAAAGGAGTCTGGATCCATCTTTAGCAAATTATCTACTCTACCTTACAGATTAACCTTTCCAAGGACCCATGGGAAAGCCTTTTGCGAAGGAAATTGATAATATTGACAAAAGTGTCAGTTTTATCTTTTTCGCAGGGAGATAAACTCTAAAGCTTGGAGAGAGAAAAAAAAATCAGTCTTTGGTCCACACATGACTGGATTATGATCAATGATAAACTAACTAATGTTATAATGAGTCACACACTATAGTCCCAGCACTTTGAATCTTACAAGCGTTGCAGAATGAATACAATTCTACCATCGTTTCCCTGTAAGGATGTATTGAGGTAGTTTTTTAAAATGACAAATGTTTATCTTCTCAAAAGGGAAAAGGAAGCTGGACTGCACCCAAGTTAGCACACAAGTTTACAAAATAGAGTAGTTCTGACCGTATTCAAATCAAAGCGGGTCTCAAGATGCATTTTCCATTTGAATCTAGGTGTAAGTACGCTCTGTATAAACGTAACTTGGTGTATGTACAGACTAGTAACAGTATAATCAATAATATAAATATGGATTTTTGAAGAATTATTTTTTTACATGCAGTACATAAATCAAGATGCTTTCAATGCATGCTCTACGTACAATGCATTTTTAAAGTCTGTCTGCATTCCATACACATGTTCTATGCTAGCTAGTGGCAGAAATACGTTCAGTAAATCAAAGACCATGCCAGGGCAGTCATCACTATCAGTCGGCACTTACACCTACCCTGTAGCTGGGGCAAATGATACTTGTCCCCAGGTCTTGTGCACATAGTACTCAGGGCTTATTCAATAGAAATACTGACACTGGGGAATTGGACACTAGGAAGTCCACGTACATCACAGTGTATACGAGATAAAATGTAATCTGAGATTTGTGCAAAAATAAGAAAAAATAATAATGATACCAACAGGTGAAGGTCTGTTGGGAGGGGGGGGGGAATTGGAGGTGTTACCCATAGCAACCAATCAGATTCTAGCTATCATTTATCCAGTGCATTCTAGAGAGTGATAGCTAGGATCTGATTAGCTGCTACATGTACCCCCTAGGGTCGAAAACATCCAAGCAGAGATCAGGCCATGTAGCTTTCCACAGAATGGACTACAATTGTTTTTTTTCTGGCAAATTGATGCCAATAAACATTCATACTTATCTTTGGAGAAAGGGACCTATAGCTAAGCCCCTATATTTTTAGTTTCACATCTTCTTTAATATAGAGGGTTAGTTTTCTATAACTGTGCTTAGACCCTGCTGTCTATTCATGTAATGAATCTGTGACTACACGTTTGTCAAAGGTAGAAAACACTGAAGGCTACTTCAAGGGTCTTAGTTTATCTAAAGACTAATATTCTATCACTTCTTCCAATGCAGGTTCTATTCCCAGAGGAAATTAATCTCTTTCTCCAAGGATACCGTAATCATGTTCTAGGGGTTCGAGGGTTAACAAGCCCTACGGCCATTTGTTAATAGGACCCGAACTCTTTGTTTTTGCAAAGCTGAGATGTACAAGTGCAGTTTGATGTATAAAAGCTGAATTTAAATATTGCAGCCCCCATCCTTGTAGGGCGGAAGCTTATTGAGCCATAAGAATACTCTTCCTAAAAGTTTCTACCTATCTCTCACCACCTACTAGGGACTTCTGTCATTCTACACACCTTCCATTATGTCCTAGGACCCAATACTTTAATACTGAACTAGATAAACAAGAAAATACTATTTTCCTATGGAGTAATCTGACGTCAGTGCATTTACAGTCAATTTCTCAAAGGAATTCTGCATATTTATAAGTAATGGTCCTAAGAGAAGATGGTAATCAATCAAACACATGGCAGCTAGAAATGCATTAATATTTTATTATATCCTGGCTCCTGTAGTCTGGTTTCTATTCAGGGAAAGTGCTCTTGGCCATTTGCTTGCCCACAACCGCTTCCTGCTGAAGCAAGGGTTCACTTTTATGTTTTCAGTGAATGCAGGCGTGTTTTTGTATTCAGCGTCCGTCAATGTCTGTCCCCTGAATACAGCAAAGCAATGCTGCAGATTTTCATGGCATGTGCTCACCTGAATGGACCGACTGTTGTTACTTTAAAGGGAGCTCTGATTTGGTTTTTAAATGAAAGCCTCCTTGTCTATAGAAGAGTCCAGACAACCTGTTTCAGATCTAGGATCGGATTTCTTTTCCATGTTCCTTTCTTAGATCTGATTTTTTTCTCCACAAAAGACATTGCTAAGCGATCTGCAGAACTCTCCAACCTTTTCATGCATTCTAGAAACACTGCAAGTCATTACTTTTACTTGTGCAATGGTAGATTTATGCTTCTACTTAGTTATAAGTGCACACCCATTACTGTTCTCATCAGTGCAGAATATCGTAACAGCGTGTTATGAAAATATCATGAAACAACAGCCTACTATCACGTTGAGTTTTCTGATTTTTATAATATACTGCTCATTTTATCATCAATTTGGTATATTATAACTCCTGAAAGTTATATCAGGTCTCTCTTTTAATATGACAAATATATATTTCTTGTTAAAATCAGGACTAACGTTTTTGGTGGTAGATTTTTTCAGGCCCATTCTAGCTGGACCATATTGCATATTGGTCCAGCTAGAATGCAAAGGTAAAAGTATTGAGTGGGGCAGCACAGTGGCCTAGTGGTTAGCACTTCTGCCTCACAGCACTGGGGTCATGAGTTCAATTCCCGACCATGGCCTTATCTGTGTGGAGTTTGTATGTTCTCCCCGTGTTTGCGTGGGTTTCCTCCGGATGCTCCAGTTTCCTCCCACACTCCAAAAAACATAATGGTAGGTTAATTGGCCGCTATCAAAAAAATTGGCCCTAGTCTCTCCCTGTCTGTCTGTCTGTCTCTGTGTCTGTGTCTATATTAGGGAATTTAGACTGTAAGCTCCAATGGGGCAGGGACTGATGTGAGTGAGTTCTCTGTACAGCGCTGCGGAATTAGTGGCGCTATATAAATAAATATTGATGATGATGATATATAATCCAGTCACACAGCCATGTTGGTCAGAGGGTTGTTGTCTTGTGTTAGCTGTGTAGAGGGTGGTAATAGGGTAACCGAGGGAGATTAAGATACTGGTTGAGGAATATTATAAGCTTGCCTGAAGAGGTGGGTTTTCAGAGAACGTTTGAAGGTTTGAAGACTAGAGGAAAGTCTTATTGTGCGAGGGAGGGAATTCCATAAAGTGGGTGCAGCCTGAAAAAAGTCCTGTAACCGGGAATGGGGGGAAGTGATGAGAGCAGACTAGAGACGCAGAACGGAGGTGTCGAGTTGGGAGATATTTTGAGACAAGTGAGGAGATATATGTCGGTGCAAACTTGTTGATGGCCTTGTATGTTAGTAGAAGAATTTTATATTGGAGTTGAAAAACAGGCAGCCAATGTAGATACTGACAGAGTGGCTCAGTAGAGAAAGAACAGTTTGCAAGGAAAAAATATGGAATTTCCATCCCCGCTGCCTCATTTAAATATTACATTCCATAGATTACTCTTTTGTGTTGATCCACCATGTCTAAAGGCACAACTTGCACCTCACCCATAGTATTAAGGAATGCCTATCCACAGGGGTGTAACTAGCAGTCATGCAGGGAATGCATATTAATCACCTCTTCAAGGATGCCAACCCTACTTCATGTGCAGTGGAGCCTTTTATGGGCTTTCAGTTCCATCACAATGCTAGGGAGCCTAAAGAGCGGACTATTTAAATATCGCCAGTCCCATCCTTCACCGCTAGGCCCGATAGCAGCCGCATGGACTGCCACGGCTCAGAATACCCCTAACCTGTTCCACCCAGACCCACAACACAACAGGTGCACAATGACCCAATTATGTAACACTGACCACATTGTCGCACAAATACACGAGGGCTCCCATATATCAAAACACACGTCACGCAGATCCTAGTGCCACAACAGCTGGTAAGCCGCAAGTTGTGTATACCGGTTTTACTGTAGCCTTTAGTGGATAACACATTCGCTGGTCGTAGGCAGAAACAAAATTAGGGCACACACAGGGGACGTGACTAATCTCATTGTCAAATCTGACCTGAGAAATTTTATTTTAACCATTTTTTAAGGAGGGAGAAAATGACCGAGCGAGAATCATATATTTCAAAGCGACAATCTCTGTGCATTCATCTGAAGATTGTGATGGTTTCAACACAAAAGCTCTACCTGTCATTGAATGATGGGCAAGCTATTCTAAGCACCGTGACCGCTTTCTAAGTATAACTGCAACCGAGAGAGGTGTGGAGATCTTCATTCATACATATTTATCAGTTAATTGTGCCCCAGTTTTCGGTGACACAATGCCCAGTTGTTTGTGTTTGTTGTTGTAAAACTTGCTGACAGAAGCAGTCAGGGAAAAATGTGGAACAATAGTGTACTGGGAAATGCTACGCAAAGCTCGGCAGGTGCAGGAAGTATTGAGAGCAGCATCAGATGAACGGTTAAGCAGTTGCTATATTTCAAAAACTGACACCCTCTACATCTTGCCAGGTATAATGGCAAACGTGCATTAAAATATATTACCTCCATTATACGCAAACCTCTTTTTAACACCACCCTCACTATAATGCCAGTTTTGTGTTCTAAGCTGGCGCTGTAATTCTTTTCCTTTTGAGTTATAGAAAAAGAACTTATTATGATGCTCACTCTTGCCAGCAAAGTCCTGGCAAACTCCACTGCTAGGCTGTGCCAACACTGGAGCCAGCATTGGGAGCATATAGTGCTTAACAATGGTGCAGGGATCTTGTTCAATGGCTGCAATTGCTTCAGGCAATGATTCTTATCATTCCACGGGATAGATGATTATTGATGGTGCCAGAAGATGTTAGGTGATTCTGGACTGTAAGTGCTGATTTGGAAAGCCTAACAGATCATCTTCTATTTCAACCCCATGGTGTCTTCGATTTAATGGCTAAGAAGCGAAGTTGCCTGCAGAATATAGAGCAAAAATAGAATTGTTCAATTTTATCAGTCCGTTTTGCGGAGTGCGAAGTTCAGGTGATACAATCTCTTCATTCTGTATTGTGGGATGTTTGGCCAGAAGTCCGGGAAAAAAATGATAAGAGGGAATTCTGTATAGGAACATAAATTGTGCTGGGGAAACATGTGAAATGCAGCGCTAAAACGCAGAATTATTTGATTATCCTGTGTAACACAAGATAAAAACGCACCTAATTCGGGCATACGCCCGTCCGTATTCAACAAGGAGCAGATGTAACGTTACATCTGTTGTTGAATATGGATATAGGTGCGCTCTGTTCTAACAGACAGGACAGTGCAGAATACGTCCAATACATATGTGGAATATAAAGTCTCCTTTTAAAATGAAACGGGCTGCTGAGCAGAGTCTCACCCCCCCCCTTCCCATTTTGCTCATTTGTATGTTAGCCCTTTCACTATCTCTGTCTATTGCACTGTTCCTCTCTTTCAGGGTGAATCATCCAAATATCTTGCAGCTGATCGATACTTTTGAAACCAAGAAAGAATTTTATATTATTCAAGAATTGTGAGTTTCCTTGTTGACTAGGGACAGCACACTTACAAGGGTAGATTGTGTGTATAATGGATGAAAGGAACAGGCAATGTGTGTGTGTGTGTGTGTGTGTGTGTGTGTGTGTGTGTGTGTGTGTGTGTGTGTGTGTGTGTGTGTGTGTGTGTGTGTGTGTGTGTGTGTAGCGGCTGGAGGGAACAGTGTATGTGTGTATGGGGCAGGAGGGTACAGGGTTTCTAGAAACATTGTATGAGAATGGACCTCATTTATGAAGCGGACTCAATGCACACCAGAAAATGCTTTGGTTTTGCACCATGCACCCAGAACAGTGACGGGCAATCTGGTACACTTCACTAGGCAGCCTCTAACCCTTCAAGGGCCGCACATTACCCTTAGTCTCAGTAATACAGGTAAAACAATGCATCAAGGTTAGGTACACACTGACCAACCTGTTATCTCAAACGATTGTACCTACGACTGCAGGTCCGATCAGTCTGACGATTCATGTGTACACACTGACACATTCTGTCTCAGAACGAACAAATGAATTATTCCTTCTACCGCACTCTCTACATTTATTCACCGGGACATTCATCGCTGAAAAGAGCCCAACTCTGTCAACTGTATGGAGATCGTGAGCCTGAGTGCATACACACTACATGATCGGTCAGTGATTGGTCGGAAAATACTAAACAGTACAACCAACCAAATGAAAGGATGATCCTCACTTTGGGACGGCTTTAGATCATTGTGTCACTATACACACTCACATGATATCTGACCAAACGGTGAGATGTCGGCTGATTGGAGGTTTTTCGTGTAGTCATTGGGCCAGTGTGTACTTAGCCTTAATCAAAGAAAGAAACACCTATCTGTAGTAACATATCATCAGGCATTTTACACAAGTGTTACGTGCTTTAACAAATAAATCACTCTATAAATTGAAATCTAATGTTTACACTGCTCTACAAACCTAGGCTCACTGGCGTGCCTACTCTGTACGTTGTAAGAAACTCCTTTACTGCACCCAATCCAATTCATCAGCAGGGGCTTCTGCTCTTCCACAAACATCACCCCCATTCTCCGTAAACACATGCTCTTTGGTTGAAAGCTAGGTGTATACACAAATCAAAGCACATGGCACATCCACAGATGTTTTACGCTTCATAAATGTGACCCATGTTGTTTGCAGACAGACTTTTTGGCCTGGTGCTTTAGTGGAGATGCCTTATATCTTGCAGAGCCACAGGAGGGGATGTCTTTGACTGGATCCTGGAGCAAGGCTATTACTCAGAGAAAGATGCCAGCAATGTGATCCGCCAAGTTCTGGAGGCTGTATCTTATTTACACAACCTTCACATTATTCATCGGAACCTGAAGGTATCAGGAGAGTGGGAAATTGATGCTTTACTTTAGAGGTTTAATAATCCTCTCCATGGGGTAAATTTATCAAGCTGCGGGTTTGAAATAGTGGAGATGTTGCCTATAGCAACCAATCAGATTCTAGCTGTCATTTTGTAGAATGTTCTAAATAAATGAGAACTAGAATCTGATTGGTTGCTTTAGGCAACATCTCCACTTTTTCAAACCCACAGCTTGATAAATTTACCCCCATGACTTTTCTATGGGTTCGCTGATGCTGTTTTTTGTTTTAAATTAATGAGTTTAAGTGATGGCAAAGGGTTGGAAAAGAGGTTATGTGGAGGGCTCTGGTAGAAATATGGTTACCAATTAACACTATGCCGGAAATCAGATAAGATGAAACTGAAGACTTTGGCAAAGAAGGGATAAGCAATGGTTACAGTGGGGGTGAAATATCCGATACTATGTAGGTCTTTGGTGCAGATAAGGTTACGCAACACGCCAGGGGGTAAATGGATCAAGCTGCGGGTTTCAAAAGTGAAGATGTTGCCTATAGCAACCAATCAGATTCTAGCTGTCATTTTGTAGAATGTACTAAATAAATGACAGCTAGAATCTGATTGGGTGCCATAGGCAACATCTCCACTTTTTCAAAGCCACCGGAAACTCGCAGCTTCAAACATTTACCCCCAGGGTTCTGGTCGAGGCAATACCGAGGCTTTGGCAAAGAGTTAAGGCTGTGGGTGAGATGTACAGTGGTCTGGTAGACAAAGGGTTGAGCGACACTGTGCAGGGTTCAGGTTGAGGTGATACTGTGCCAGACTTGGTAGAGAAGAGTTTAGCGATGGTTATGGTCGAGATATGCGGTGTAAGAGTTGTTGTAAACAAGCTGAAACAATTCTGAATGAAGCGATACTGGTCAAGGCTTCGGCACATTAAGAGCAAAGAGATGGGTAAGGGAGAAGGCAAGACTTCGGCAGATTCTGTAATGCTGTGTTCATGCGGTTCTGTTTCCCCCAGCTGGAGAATTTAATGTATTACAATCAGAATAATCACTCCAAGGTCGTCCTGCGAGACTTCTACCTGTCATGTTTTGAGAGTGGAGAAATTACTGAGCCATGCGGGACCCCTGAGTACCTGGGTAAGTAGCAGAAAATGCTAATAGAAACCTAGAAGTAGATTAGATTATTTCCCAGCTGTTGGGTTCATTTCAGACATCTAGATTTATGACACAGCCCTGGGGATGTCCTGATCACAGTATTCGCCTCTTTCTCCTGCCAGCTCCCGAGGTGGTATCCCGACACAGATATGGGCGTCCTGTTGACTGTTGGGCAGTTGGCGTTGTTATGTATATACTGTGAGTAGCACGGTTATTGTCTTAATAGAAAATAGTTACCTTTTCATAAACCAACCTCTTTACCCCTCTTCTTCCTCCAGTCTTTCTGGGAACCCCCCTTTCTACGACGAAAACGAGGAAGAGAACAACGAGAGTCACAACAGGAAAATTTTCCGCAAAATTCTGGCCGGTGAATACGAGTTCGATTCTCCATATTGGGACGTCATCTCTGCTTCAGGTACGTGCGCAATCTCAAGGTGACACCAACTGAAAGTGCAATCGTAGGGTAACATTCTACCAAACTGCAGAACTGGTAGAACTGTACAGTACAACTACAGCCAAGTGTGACATTATGACTACCGCACTGTACGGAGCGACTACCGACAACTCCTCCAGACGCGTTTCATTCCTCATCATTGTCAAATTCAAGTTGACAGCCTAACACTATGTCTCTATGTTTCGTAGTGATACCACGTCGGTCTGCGGGGTTTGTTAATTATACGGAAAGCACAGATTTTTTCCGGTGATCAAGAGTCCTCAATAGTTACAAATACATTTTCCTTGATATCTTGCAATGAATCAACTTAAAAAAATATTTTTGAAATGTGATTTCCAATCCCAGTCTTCGTGTGCCAATGTTTTCTGACATATTCAGTGACTTGTCATGGATCTCTCTCTCTGACAGCAAAAGATCTCGTCTCCCGTTTGATGGAGATGGACCAGGAGCAGAGAATCACTGCCCAAGATGCTCTGGGGCACATCTGGTAAGCGTTCAGGTCATACGCAGCACAAATTACGTCTATCTCTTAGTAACTGAAAGAGTCCGGACTTCAAAAGAAGCACTGTTATATTGGCAGTGCTTGACAGAATGGATTCTGCTCTTGTATATGGCCTCGCCATCACATTTTATATGCTCCTTAATTTGAGTATACTGTATCACTTGCATGCAACCCTTCAGCGTATAAACAATGTTTCTTGCAAATTGGCATATTTTGTAGGATTTCAGGAAATGCTGCTTCCGAGAGGAACCTTAAAGAAGGTGTCTGCGCCCAAATCGAAAAGAACTTTGCTAAAGCCAAATGGAGGGTGAGTGATGGGCACTGCAGAAGATATGGTCCATCAATCAGGTCAGTAACCCAAAATGGTCTGAGTTTTGTTTCTTCTTTACCCATCACAGAAAGCCATCCGAGTTACTACATTCATGCAACGACTGAGAGCTCCAGAGGGCACTGCTGGGCGCCTACCGGTCACCCCACGATCTTCCATGAGCGTGTCACACGAGGTGACTGTGGAAACCTGCCCCTCTCCACAATCCTCCCCTTCTGAACACAGTGTTCCAAAAGCAGATTGGAATCCTAACAAAATCCTGGGAACCTCTGAAAGCGGAGGACAATTATCTGGGCAACCAGAGCATGGTGGGACTTAGTGTCCACCCTCTACAACTTGCTCCCTCAAACCAAAACAATGTCCACTCAAATGGCACGTGTCTTGCTTGCAAAAGCAAAAGCTGGCACCTCTACCACAGACATTTGTTAAAAAAATAAAAATAAAACATGCATAGCTTGGGAAGAGATTAGACCAAGCAGTTGGGGATGAATGACCTAGAAAAATAAGTTGTTTAAGGGGACCAGTCTTAGTAGTATTGATGATACTTCAGGCATATGTAACGAAACTTGAGAGGACAGAACTTTCTCTTGGAGCATGGGCACCGAACCAAACATGAAACCATTTGCTATGTATTTTTCCTAGTAAAATATTTTATAAATAAATAGACAAGAACATCGATCCCTCAACATACAAATACAGTGACATTTCACCAACAAATGGACTCATCTATCCCAGACTGAAGCCCAACATTTAGAAGATGCGCAGTTGTAGGGTCTCCGGCAGACCTGCTGTCCAATGCTCCTTTTCTCTATATCTTCCAACCTGATTCCGGGTGGGTGACCTGTTGCATGTCATCTGCATGTTTATATGTTTTAGTTTGGCGTGTTATGCCCTTACTCTGCCACAGAGGCCGGCACCCTGGCAGTAAGGAGATTTAAACTAATAAAAAAAAAACAACACCGCAACCTGCCGCCATTCGTGCCTCTTTCCAGCTACATCACTGTAGAACAGGACGAGTGACTGACAGTTCCGGAGAACTAGGAGCTGTGTCTATACACACCCCACCTGGCCACATCAAGTTCCATTGTGAGGAAAATCACTGTTACAGGCTATGTCCACCTATAGCAAAACTATTCAGGTAGTCGTTTTCCCACTAACAGAGACCTTTTTCAATTCAGTAGTATTACCAAATGCATAATAATTAGGAAATCTAAATTCAGATCTAATTATGCTATCTATCCTCGGGCACTCTTGTTGCAGACATTTGTTTCCATTACTGTATTGCTGGGCACGGGACAGCCAATTACAATTCAGGAAACATGACTGTTGTCCTTGCTACAGAGCTGAACAGAGGACAGATATTAGACAACTGAATGATCTCCTAACTGTATTTGGATTTAAGTGGTTTCCCCCTTTACATGGCTTTAATATATTATCTTGTACATGGCCTACCGCAGTCATCTGAAAGCAGATAACCTTTTTAAACAAAAGATGACTAAATGATATAATGAACTCTTTAATTTTATATAAATAAATGGAGTCTGCATCCCTTTCTCAATGTCACATCAACGGCATTGCCTTACAGTAGACTACGACTTACACAAACCAGGAGAGCACCACTCATTTGTCAGAATTGTTTGCTGTCCACATGCTTATCGGTAGAAATTGATCTTTTTCTCCTACACACGAAAATCAGAGAGAAATCAGGAATTGGTTGGTTAAAAAAAAAAATCTAAATCTTGCATAAATTGGTAAATGATAAATTTATATTCAGAGCATTCCTACTTTACTAAAAACACTCACCGTACGTTGGTTGTACATTATTCTTCCCTTCTCCTAAAATGATGGCAAAAGCGTATCTGACAAAACCAATACAGGTCAGTTATTGTTAAAACAAGTTGTTGGACATCCGTCCCCATTGAGATCTTCTCCCTAAACCCATCTCAGGAAAACGATAACCAAGATGATTTTTAACTTTCGCAAGGTCTGTTTGCATCATACTTCCATGATCCCCATTTTAGAAACTTTGGTATTTTGCTTTCAGAAGTGATTAAAGGTACAATCCTACAAATACCCTTTTTGTTGTTTTCATAGCAAGTTTTGTACATTTTCAACATGAAACTGAACTCAGTGTTCCCTTTGCAAAATCGATCAATGTTTATATGGTTGATATGCTGTCTCACAGGAGGAGGATTTGACTCCTGCTTCTTCCCAAGAGAATGTGACCTGATCTCCGAGTCAGAAACTGTCATTCACAGAGCTCCGCGGTGGTCATATGATGGTAAAAGGGGAGGGAGGGGGGGACTGAGAAGAGTGACTTCCATAACCTCTCTGCTCCATAAATCCTCGCTCTTCTGACTTTAGCCATGGTAATCCCATGACGCTGAGCAAACTTTATATAACTGGTAGCAACTTGAATCAAAACACTAAGAAATAAGCAAACAAAACAATGTGTCTTCTTACAGGCACCCAGAAAGAAACACGTACAATTTGTACAGTAAGTACAATAGAGCAGCCATGGAACTCTAACTGCATGTGAATCTACCAGGGTTTTTATATCTAGAGCATTTATGAATTATGTATTAGTATTTATTTATATAGCACCCACATATTGCGCAGAGAACGTGTAATCATTCACATCAGTCCCTGCCCCAGTGGATCTAACAATCTAAATTCCCTACCACGAACATTAGAGTTAATTTTGTTAGAAACCAATTGACCTAACAGTATGTCTTTGGAGTGTGGGGGGGAATACTGGAGGAAACCCAGGCAAACACGGGGAGAACATACAAAGTCTACACAGATAGGGTCGAATTGTACTAATGGCTCCAGCGCTGTGAGACACCAAAACTAACCACTGAGCCACCGTACCGTTCATTGGAGGCTTAGACATTCCATCTATAGTGGAATGACCAGACTTGGAGTTCCAAAACAGAGTGCCATAGATTGCCCACCTCTAGTTTATGGGGTTCGTATTTGTATCTGGCATTTTGTACCTTTATTAAAAGCAATCATTTGAGTGAAAAACAAAATGTGTGCATTGATACACTATTCCCCATCAGACTGATTTTTCTCACCCTACGCAAGAGAATCATGCAGGAACATTACTAGCGCAACTCATTCATCTAAATCATAGCTAATAAGAAAGCACATTTATAAGCCATTACGCTGCAAATGCCCACACCTGATTTTACCTCTGAGGCTCAAAATTGAGCTGCAGACGTCATTTAAATGGACTAGCTTTATGGCACTCTATGATGGCTGTGCACAGAATGCAAATCACACAGCAGCTATTTGTAAGGCTACAGCATGCAACCACTTATTCATGTCGTTAAAGGGACTGTGAACTCAAAAATGCTCATTTGTGCCTAACACAGTGGAAAGTATATGCTGGAGACAAGATTATGATTTCCCTCTGTGCAGGCTGTGAGGAAGCTGAAGAGATGATATCTGCCTACCCTCTGCCTGCTCCCTGTCCTATTTTTGTTCCTTTCCCGGCTCTGAGCTTGCCCACAATGACATCACACTTCACCACCACGATGTCATGTACACCTTTTGTCACCAGGCCACCCTGCAAGATATTGTATTGCAAGAGGATTATCACAGCTCAATGACATTAACAATGTAACTCGGAGAGGATGTGTAAGACTGATGGGCATAGGAAGAAGAAACGTTCTTACTAATACACCACATGCATTAGATAAAGCTAAAGTCTTCTACCAAAAAAAAAAAAGTTACACAATCATAACTTACATAAATATAAAATTACAAAGGGAAGATTAAAAAAAAATATAGACCCTTTCAATGTAGGACTCAATTCTCTCATCCGTTAGTTTGCATTTATTGTGAGCAAACATAATTTTGATGCTTGAATTCAAAGTAAGTACAATTAATTAATAAACACAGTCCCATAACCACCCATCTGCCTTTATGACATATGAACAGAGAGAGGCGCTGGTTTTACTAACTGACAGTGCCCCCCGATATTGGGAACTCGTTACCATACAAATCACAGGGTGCATGATAGAGATGAGAGGCGACACATGAGATTAAAACATGTTTATTTTTCCTGTCTCGTTGGGAGAGAACTTCCGGTGATAATCAGTGAATGCTCCTCTAATGTCCATCTAAAATGTTTTTTTTTGTTTTTCATTTTGAGAGACAAAAATCTGGGTCACTTGTAATGCCTGGCACCCATCTTCGAAGGGGAACAGCTTATTTATTTGATACAAGGAGAGGAGGCTAATTGGTTACATGGAAGACCGGTGGGGGAGCGACAAGAGATGTAATAAAGAAATGACTTCCCATACAGCGGCAAGGTTGTAAAAATCCATTGTGAAGCATCGTAAAAAGGAACATTATGACCTATTATGGCTTTATGGGATGCAGTACTCTCCTACATCCTCAGGGAGTGTTGTTCGCTGTTTTATAATTTAAGAAGAGAAATTGTGAAGGGTGGCACAGGCTGACCATAAAGCACTCACGGAGGCTCTGTGGGATTGTTCTAAGCAGCCTGTGGCTTAATCAATAAATTCAGAAAGACGGCAGTTATGATATTCGAGATGAAACATACTGAAATAATGCCCGTTCCTTTGCTTTATGTGATATAAACGACCTTAACATTACATGTAGGTGATAAATTTGCACTGGTCCGCAGCTAACAAGCAGCAATTAGCTTTTGTAAGTCTAGTGTGAGATAGAATGGAAGCGAGTGTCTGTTGGGTTGCTATTGTTTAGTGCAAATTGTGCACCTAAATGCTATGTTAGATAAGAGCCCTTTAGTGTAGGATTGTGAGTAATAAAGGAGATAACGTCCAGCACTCTGATAAAGGATAAGTGACAGGAGAGGGGCTAAGGGATGTTGTACAGGACTCTGGACGGAGAGGGGTTAAGTGATGTTGTACAGGACTCTGGACGGAGAGGGGTTAAGTGATGTTGTAAAGAACTGGACGGAGAGGGGTTAAGTGATGTTGTACAGGACTCTGGACAGAAAGGGGTTAAGTGATGTTGTACAGGACTCTGGACAGAGAGGGGTTAAGTGATGTTGTACAGGACTCTGGACAGAGAGGGGTTAAGTGATGTTGTACAGGACTCTGGACAGAGAGGGGTTAAGTGATGTTGTACAGGACTCTGGACAGAGAGGGGTTAAGTGATGTTGTACAGGACTCTGGACAGAGAGGGGTTAAGTGATGTTGTACAGGACTCTGGACAGAGAGGGGTTAAGTGATGTTGTAAAGGACTGGACGGTGAGGGGTTAAGTGATGTTGTACAGGACTCTGGACAGAGAGGGGTTAAGTGATGTTGTACAGGACTCTGGACAGAGAGGGGTTAAGTGATGTTGTACAGGACTCTGGACAGAGAGGGGTTAAGTGATGTTGTAAAGAACTGGACGGAGAGGGGTTAAGTAATGTTGTACAGGACTCTGGACAGAGAGGGGTTAAGTGATGTTGTACAGGACTCTGGACAGAGAGGGGTTAAGTGATGTTGTAAAGGACTGGACGGTGAGGGGTTAAGTGATGTTGTACAGGACTCTGCCAAGAAAGGGGTTAAGTGAAGTTGTACAGGACTCAGGACTGAGAGGGGTTAAGTGATGTTGTACAGGACTCAGGACTGAGAGGGGCTAAGTGATCTGTATTATTCTGACAGGAGAAGGGTTAAGTGATGTGTATTATTCTGGCAGGAGAAGGGTTAAGTGATGTGTATTATTCTGGCAGGATAGGGGTTAAGTGATCTGTATTATTATGGCAGGATAAGGGTTAAGTGATGTGTATTATTCTGGCAGGAGAAGTGTTAAGTGATGTGTATTATTCTGGCAGGATAAGGGTTAAGTGATGTGTATTATTCTGGCAGGATAAGGGTTAAGTGATGTGTATTATTCTGGCAGGAGAAGGGTTAAGTGATGTGTATTATTCTGGCAGGAGAAGGGTTAAGTGATGTGTATTATTCTGGCAGGATAAGGGTTAAGTGATGTGTATTATTCTGGCAGGAGAAGGGTTAAGTGATGTGTATTATTCTGGCAGGATAAGGGTTAAGTGATGTGTATTATTCTGGCAGGAGAAGGGTTAAATGACACTATGCAGGGTTATGACAGGGAAGCTGGAGAAGAATTAAGTGCGCCCGTGCTCGGTTCTATCAGGAGACGACTAAAAACGCCGCTGCACACGGCTCTGTCACGAGCAGCCTTAACTTATACTACGAAGAGCTCTCACTTGAGGGTTTATGAGATTCCTTTGCGTTGACAAGTGCTCCTATGGGTTCCCAATGTGCATCAATGTGTCTGGTACAGCTGACGTCCGGGTCCTGGAGTGTAGCCTGGGTACATCTTGTGCTACAGATCTCTTTGTAAAGCAACGTCATCAGAGATGTCAGACTTGTCATTAATACCTGTTGGTGCAGAGAGAATAGCAGTCATTTGTGTGGAGTTGGTGAGAATGATTGAATTGGTGAACCATTCTCCCTCATTCTATACAGCCTTACCCTTCCCAAGGCCCTGGACAAAGCCATAAAAACAAGTCAGTCATCCTGTTTGTGTTGAGGTTACACACGATCACAATTTGCAGCTCATTCTCCCTGAAATATTTGTTGCTTATAACTCCTATTGCGCTAGCCACATGTCCGGGGCAGCGCAGGAACAACTTGGCGTGACTTTTGCAGTACAGAACCAAAGTCACTGAACAGAGAGTGGAGCGTGAAGGTAGAAAGTTACCACACTCCAGAAGCCTCAACTTCGTCTATGTAACATGTATGATGTATCGGACAAGACCTGTAGTATTTCAATTGGGATTTTTGATTTTTCAGCAATAGAATATCGCTATTAATAGGTTAAGGGTAATATTTGAACCTAGAGAAGTACAGAGGTGCAGAGCAAATCCATTTTCCTGCCACGGCTTCTGCAAGACGTGGTAAACTGTTGGACGTGAACATTTTTGGACAACAGGATAGGTGGAGAAGGTATAACAACCATAGAAGCAGGGGGTGCAGGTATTATGGAGTCCACCTCCCCTACTAAAATGTGTTATATGTGGGTTTCTTGTGCCCACAGATGTCTACTTTCTTCTGTTTGGTGGACCTGGCCAAATCTGGGCGTCTTGTTTAATCACAAATGCAAATGTAATTGTGTGGGGTGAGAGATACTGAGGAGCTGGATGAGGTGGAGTATGTATGGATATATATGGCACCATTGAAAATTTAGTGCACAAAGCCTTTCAGAGAAGAGGAATAAGATGTTTGTTTGGCCCTGGCAACTGGAGAAAGTCACCGTTCTCTCAGAGCTCCCCCTGCGTCAGGGACAAGCTGTGATTGACAGTCCCATCTCCAGTGCACCTGGTGGCCTGTGGGATAGATTTCACCCTCTTAAGCTGTTTTGTTCCCTCATCTTTCCTGAGTATATTATTAATAGGACAATGGCACAAACATGTATTTATACCATATATGTAGTACTTTCCATTAAAACTTTAAACAGAACAGTCTCTGTTCATCAGTCACTCTCTCATCACTGCCTAGAACAGTCTCTCTTTATCAGTGACTCTCATCACTGCCTAGAACAGTCTCTCTTCATCAGTCACTCTCTCATCACTGCCTAGAACAGTCTCTGTTCATCAGTCACTCTCTCATCACTGCCTAGAACAGTCTCTGTTCATCAGTCACTCTCTCATCACTGCCTAGAACAGTCTCTGTTCATCAGTCACTCACTCATCACTGCCTAGAACAGTCTCTCTTCATCAGTCACTCACTCATCACTGCCTAGAACAGTCTCTCTTCATCAGTCACTCTCTCATCACTGCCTAGAACAGTCTCTCTTCATCAGTCACTCTCTCATCACTGCCTAGAACAGTCTCTCTTTATCAGTGACTCTCTCATCACTGCCTAGAACAGTCTCTCTTCATCAGTCACTCACTCATCACTGCCTAGAACAGTCTCTCTTTATCAGTGACTCTCTCATCACTGCCTAGAACAGTCTCTCTTCATCTATCACTCTCTCATCACTGCCTAGAACAGTCTCTCTTCATCAGTCACTCTCTCATCACTGCCTAGAACAGTCTCTCTTCATCTATCACTCTCTCATCACTGCCTAGAACTGTCTCTCTTTATCAGTGACTCTCTCATCACTGCCTAGAACAGTCTCTCTTCATCTATCACTCTCTCATCGCTGCCTAGAACAGTCTCTCTTCATCAGTCACTCTCTCAACCCTGCCTAGAACAGTCTCTCTTCATCTATCACTCTCTCATCACTGCCTAGAACTGTCTCTCTTTATCAGTGACTCTCTCATCACTGCCTAGAACAGTCTCTCTTCATCTATCACTCTCTCATCCCTGCCTAGAACAGTCTCTCTTCATCAGTCACTCTCTCATCACTGCCTAGAACAGTCTCTCTTCATCAGTCACTCTCTCATCACTGCCTAGAACAGTCTCTCTTCATCAGTCACTCTCTCATCACTGCCTAGAACAGTCTCTCTTCATCAGTCACTCTCTCATCACTGCCTAGAACAGTCTCTCTTCATCTATCACTCTCTCATCACTGCCTAGAACAGTCTCTTTTCATCTATCACTCTCTCATCACTGCCTAGAACAGTCTCTCTTCATCTATCACTCTCTCATCGCTGCCTAGAACAGTCTCTCTTCATCTATCACTCTCTCATCGCTGCCTAGAACAGTCTCTCTTCATCAGTCACTCTCTCAACCCTGCCTAGAACAGTCTCTCTTCATCTATCACTCTCTCATCACTGCCTAGAACTGTCTCTCTTTATCAGTGACTCTCTCATCACTGCCTAGAACAGTCTCTCTTCATCTATCACTCTCTCATCACTGCCTAGAACAGTCTCTCTTCATCAGTCACTCTCTCATCACTGCCTAGAACAGTCTCTCTTCATCAGTCACTCTCTCATCACTGCCTAGAACAGTCTCTCTTCATCCATCACTCTCTCATCACTGCCTAGAACAGTCTCTCTTCATCAGTCACTCTCTCATCACTGCCTAGAACAGTCTCTCTTCATCAGTCACTCTCTCATCACTGCCTAGAACAGTCTCTCTTCATCCATCACTCTCTCATCACTGCCTAGAACAGTCTCTCTTCATCAGTCACTCTCTCATCACTGCCTAGAACAGTCTCTCTTCATCAGTTACTCTATCATCACTGCCTAGAACAGTCTCTGTTCATCTATCACTCTCTCATCACTGCCTAGAACAGTCTCTCTTCATCAGTCACTCTCTCATCACTGCCTAGAACAGTCTCTCTTCATCAGTCACTCTCTCATCACTGCCTAGAACAGTCTCTCTTCATCAGTTACTCTCTCATCACTGCCTAGAACAGTCTCTGTTCATCTATCACTCTCTCATCACTGCCTAGAACAGTCTCTCTTCATCAGTCACTCTCTCATCACTGCCTAGAACAGTCTCTCTTCATCCATCACTCTCTCATCACTGCCTAGAACAGTCTCTCTTCATCTATCACTCTCTCATCACTGCCTAGAACAGTCTCTCTTCATCAGTCACTCTCTCATCACTGCCTAGAACAGTCTCTCTTCATCAGTCACTCTCTCATCACTGCCTAGAACAGTCTCTCTTCATCAGTCACTCTCTCATCACTGCCTAGAACAGTCTCTCTTCATCTATCACTCTCTCATCACTGCCTAGAACAGTCTCTCTTCATCAGTCACTCTCTCATCACTGCCTAGAACAGTCTCTCTTCATCAGTCACTCTCTCATCACTGCCTAGAACAGTCTCTCTTCATCTATCACTCTCTCATCACTGCCTAGAACAGTCTCTTTTCATCTATCACTCTCTCATCACTGCCTAGAACAGTCAAAACGACAAGATATTGTATGTTGTCTAGATACCTTTACCTGAATCACTTGCTCTCAGGCAGGCTCTTTTCAGGGGGCTTACTCTCTCCATTCTGGCGCTCGTTGTTTTTCTGGGACAGACGGGTAGACATTGTGGCGGCTGTTGCGACTGCCTTGAAGCTCCTCTTACGTTTCTGCACATTCTGCTCAGGGTGGAAGAGGATGATGTAAACCTTGGGAACGTAAAGCATTCCCAGAGAGACAGACGCACTCAAGCTCATCGACACTGTCAAGGTGGTGGTCTGGATATAGATCTAAGTGAATGAAGTAAAATTAGAAAGTCGACTGCATTACTGAAATTGGGATAATGAGTACTGTGAAATGAGTCCAACCCATGGAGGTACACTGGATGAGAACTCAATGGACCATGTATATGCTGGTAATGATCTCCCAAAGACGGATAGATGAAATGAATTTCAAACAATGGACTTTCCATGGACCACAGTCTAATGGATCAATGTATTCTCGGCCATGTAACACTGAGCAGAATGAGATTACAATGGTTAGCACAAGAGTTGTCAACTGAAATGATGTTTTATGGTAAACAGAACGAGTAATGATGGCCAAGTGACGTAAATCACCTTCTCAGCGGACTGTGCGGTGCCAAAGAAGATGGGAACAAATGCCAGCCAAACAATACAAGTTGTGTACATAGTAAATCCAATTGGTTTAGCCTCATTGAAGTTTTCGGGCACCCCACGGGCCTTCACGGCGTATACAGTACAGGTGACCATCAGCAGGATGGAGTACATTAAGCAGCTGACCAGGGACAGATCAGACATATCGCATTTCAATACTCCCCTGGCTTGCTCGGGGTTGGGTGTCCGTTGCTCCTCATAGTCAATTACGCTGTGAGGGGGCAATACTGCCAACCACACGGATGTGCCTACCAACTGCACGGAGATGAGAGTGAAGGTGAGGACCAACTGAGAGGCAGGACTAATGAAACGAGGCGGGGTCACCGAGCGCTTTCCCTGTTCAAAGATGCGGTAGATCCTGTTGGTTTTGGTCAGAAGAGCAGCGTACGAAATGCACATGCCTAGACCCAGGAACAGCCGACGAAGGGCACAAACAGCCACGCCCGGCTCTGCCATCATCAGGAAGGTGATTGCGTACATCAAAAATATTCCTGTGAGCAGAACATAACTCAATTCTCGTCCGGATGCCCGCACAATAGGCGTATCGTTAAAGCGTATCAGGGTACCCACCACAAAAAGGGTACTGAGGATGCCCAAAATGGCCAAAAAAAGAGGCAGAACAGCCCAGGCAGAATGCCACTCCAGTTTCACAATTGGCGTTGGGCGGCAGGCAGTTCGGTTGGTATTGGGCCTCATGTCAAAGGGGCAAACCTGGCAATTGAAGTCGTCTAGTTGGAATTGATACCCATCGCACAACTCACAGTGCCAGCAACATGGCACCCCCTTTACCATCTTTTTCCGTTCTCCAGGATGGCAGGGAAGGCTGCATACAGACGATGGTATGTCCTGCTGGCCACCAGACCATTGCATCTCCTCAATCTGTAACAGGAAAATGAGAAAAGCACATCCTCAGCTGATGTAAAAAGACAGCTGGAACAGATCTGGGGCAGGCAGCAACAGACCATAGCAAAAATTATATTTGTGTACATATTTCTATATTTTGACAAGGTCCCAATGCAGTACGAGCCGAAATAACACACCTTGTTTTAAGCACCTTCGTTTGCACTTTGTGCACATTAAGTTTTACTACCTAAACTGTAATAAAATTTTCCATGTGCTTTTGTTAGTATTTTTAATGCTCCTCGCTTGTTTTTACACTATATGACGTACCAGTGCTAAAGTAAAATGAGAGATGTGAAAGCATTTTTTCAATCGTCAATTTGGGCTTTCCCCTTTATTAATTGCAAGCAAAGGGTTAACTCTTCACACCGCCAGACTGTTACACAAATGTAAATGCAAGTACACACACCTTGGTAATCAAATGTATCAACAAATCACACACTGGCATTCAAAGGGTTAACTTGGTCGAGCTATATTCTTCTTAACAGGCTAATAAAAGGTATCAACAAATCACACACTGGCATTCAAAGGGTTAACTTGGTCGAGCTATATTCTTCTTAACAGGCTAATGGATTCGTTAGAGTATCAAGGACGCAACATATTAATTTATAGATTTAATATACAAAAGTACAGGGCATACAGATATAACAAAAAATAATGAATAAACAATTAATAGATTGACATAACAAGTAAAAATAAAAGGGGTTACATTCAGAGTGTCACTTACATGAATTGCATACGATGTGCCATGGGAAATTGTCAAGGAAGATGGACAGCTTATCAACATGGATTGATTTTCCCAAAAGTCTGAAAATTTGCTGTACTTGGTCTCAGCCTTTTAAAGTCACTTCCAAACCTCTTTCTACCACCAGGGGATTGCGGCCTATAACACTTTTTTCAATCACCATTTGCATGTTGTCTGATTTACTACTCAATTATACTATGTGACCTAACTTTTCTGTGGAGTGTCACACAGACCCAATTTTATTATTAATAAATCCCCTATGAATTTGTCCATCTTTTGATGCCAAACATGATAGAATTATGACAATGTGACATACCTTTTCCAAAGATATGTGATTATAACTGTTCCCAGATACCGCCAGTACCTGTCATTCACAACCCTGGTGTGAAGTCAATTAGGAAGTGGAATACATGATCAAAAACAATAGTTGTCTGTGTTCTGCATATCTTAAGCAGGTCTCCTCACAAAAGGGTTTGCTCAACCTAATTACCTCCTACTGGGCTAATTGTTTCCTTTTTAAAAACATTTGGTCAAACATTTATCTGAGTTGAAAATCAGGTTCATTTAGGTATCAATGCAATATTTTATTTGGGCCCTGACATTCAATATTCTATTTTATCATATCAGATTTATGCTCTCATCCTGACACCTCCCCCCTTTAAGAGATGGCACGGGGATTGACTGACAGGTCAGTGTCCAAGTTCAACTCATTTAATTTCCCCCTGGTTCCACTGTAATAGCTGCTAGCTGGCTCTCAATAGGTTCTCTGGTGAGAAGGGTTAAGAAGGGGTTAAATATCTCATTCAGCTGGGACTTCTGGCCCTTCAGTCGTGGGCTAGCATTCTTAGCTACACTCTCTGTACCTCTCACTGACTGCGTCTCTTTGTGGGTGCTGCCTGAGAGAACGCCTCCCTCCCAGAAAAATTCCTGGAAGTGGGAACCCCTTAATTCTGGCACAGAATGTACTGGGATGGGGGAGATGTCTTCATTGAGCCATTACTGAACATGGGAAAGTGAGGGGAGATTGAGACTTCCTTAATTTAAGTATCATATTTTATTTTAAATCTACATCAAGGAGTGGAATTCTGTGGGGTAAATGTATCAATCCTTCAAAAATAAAAGGAAAAATGGAGGTGATGCCCATAGCAACCAATCAGATTCTAGCTCTCATTTTCTAGATTGTACTAGATAAATAATAGCTAGAATCTGATTGTTTCCTATGGGCAATACCTCTTTTTCCTTATAGAAGTTAAATAAATCCTATTATGTGTAATTAAATACGTATACTTGCAAGTATAACCGCATGGTGTATTAACAGGATAGCTCTTACATTAAACCGCAGATACTCTGTCCATTGTCCAATCACTCTGTAGGATGGAGCGGTGGTATTGGTCATCTGATACTGGAAAATATCATATCGGCCCGGTGCATCTCCATTTTCATTGAACATCACAGGAGTTCCGGCACTACCTGAGCAGGGAATAATATGGGAAGGTAGTGAAGAGGCGCAAGATCTAGTACGCTAAATTTATTAATTTCCAGTACATAGGGACAGTAAGAAAGTGTACTTTAAATAAGCTTCCGGGATATTGAGTGTCTAGATTGGTTCTCACCATTAAAGTTAACCCTGCGTATGTACTGCAGGAGCAGTCGTCCATCCATTGGGTCCATCTTGTCACAGACGCCAACGCTGCCCGCACAAAGGTCTATGTGCATATTGTGTAATGCATGAGCCATTGCATACACCGCGTCAATGACAAACTGAACTTTTCCTTCTTGTTCGTAAGACGATTCTTTCCCGATCCTCTCCTCCCCTGTAATGAAAGTTACATCCATCATGGCCTAGTACGTGTACAGCACATTCATAAACACACCAGACACCCACAATACCATATTGAGCACAGTCACAAACACAACATCATAGTAACTGTATATTGTACCCACTAGTATCCACATGGCTGCCAAGATAACACTAGCACAGTATGGATCTACCAAACCCATCAATAGCCGTTCCAAGCACAGCAACGTCATAAAATAACTAAATTAAGGCTATGGTGCTACAACTCGGACATCACCACAGCCCATGTTGAAGTTATAAAAACCCTGTGTTAACACTTTAACCCTGTGTTGTTTTGTACAGTACAGTAGTCCGTGCACAGTGCTACCACTCAGTGGTGAAAGTACACAAATAAATTCACCCCCATCATTGCTTAATTTCAAAATACCAGTGCACTTTCGTCTGGCCTCTTCTGGTTGGGCTGCAGTCCTAGTCAGTTTGCATTTAAAATCATCCTCCCAAAATTCTGCAAACCAGATGTTGCGCCGGTTGTTCTGCAGGGTTCGGCTGATAAAATACTGGTCAAAGCCTAAAAAAAGAGACAGTATTGCGTTTTCAAGTGAAGGTGTGTCTCACTGACAGCAAGAGTTTACAATGAGACTGTTTACTTACCATCAATAGATGCCCTTTTTGGCAGGATAGTTACAGCACCCTCCGCCACTTCTTCCAAACCCAAGACGGGGGAGGTCTTGGAGCCCCAGCTGTCTGACCCCACCCACAAGAAATGACCTGTCTGATTGGCTCGTTGAGCTGCGTCTAGAACACGCCTACCAGAAGAAAACCACTTGCGTGAGCCAACTGCATGACTTAAGACAACATAATATCTAGACAGAATAGGAATGCACCATTAGCCAATGTGTAGTTATAAGCAAGGCAATAAAGTATTCACTGGTGGATTGGAAAATACATTGAAAAGTGTTTTTAACGAAAACTTTTTTAAAAATGGGTGGAGGGGGTGGCTGTGTACAGGGATGTATAAGTAGGGGGATATATTTTTCTCACTTTATGTCATCCTCATTGGCAAAGATAATGATGCCACGAGCGTTGGGTGTCTCTAGCAGCCTTCGTATGACCTTTTCAAACTCCCCAGGGCGTGGTTCCCGCGGTATCTTAATAGACTGTGCAATGCACACCCCTCCTGCAGGACAGGACAGACAGACATATTTTACATAAAGGATACAACTTTAATTCTCGTGCTTTACTAAACATACAGAGAGCAAAGTAAATGTAAGAGTAATGTGCTGCTGAAAACAAGGTGAAGCTTTGGAAACATTTGTCAAAAATATAATAGAAAAAGAAAACTTGAAGGTGTCTCCTTGTATGGTCCTACAGAAGGAACCCACCAGCTTCACGAGAGATCTGAACAAAAGCCTCCACTCCGCTCTCTCCGTAGTTGCCCTCAGACGCCAGTGTGGACACGTAATTCCAGCCAAGCGCTTTGACAATGTCCACCATGGCCTGCGCCTGGTAGGAGTCCGGTGGCACCACGCGGGAGAAGAAGTCATACCGGTTATTGTCACTGAGCTCCGGGGCTGTGGAGGCATAGCTTATTTGGGGAATCTGAAAGAGATGCAATACGTGATACTCAGATACCCGATATTGCTTCATTCCACAACATACAACGATTCGCAGAATGAGACATTGCTGCCTTGTCTAGCATCAGTGCAGTCCTATGTATCACAAGTGTGGCAAACATTTGCTTTCCTGATATATGCTAAAATAAGAAATGTTCAGCGTCTGTATGTGGCACACCGAGTATCTCTAGTCTGAAACATGAGCATAATCCCCAGTTCAGCACATCGTGGGTGGGTGTCATGAACTGCCTACATAATCTCTAACCTTGCATACTGCCAATGTAGCCTGACAAAAGCCTTACACATTTAATTCGATTACTATGAGCATCTACAGTCTAAGTCATTAGAAGGTCTCTATTTTGACACACATAGATAATCTATAGTCTAAGCAGCGGTCCCTAGTCAGATATTAATTGATTTAATCATCTGTAGTCTGACACATTGTGACCATCACTTCTCTGCTACAGTCTTATAGCCTGAGTGTAATTATCCCTTCCACACAATATACACAAACTATGACAAGTCTGAAAACAGTATAATCATTTCCAATCTGACACAGTGTAACCATATCATTTTACACAGTTCTATAGTTTGACACATTGTAACTGCTCTCAGTCTGATTTGATTGTAACCTGCAGTAGTCTGACAAAGTTTAAGCAGTATCACTATCACTAGGATGACATTAATCAATCATATCCTGACACCGTGCACTCTTCTCTCGTCAAACACAGAGCAAATACCTCTAGAATGACACATTGAAACTGACTCTATTCTTGCAGAATGTACCCATCTCTTGCCTGATACAGTGTAAAAATCTCTGGCTTGTTACCATGAATTCATATCTGGTCTTATACAGTGCACATGTCCTTAGTCAGACAGAATATTTACCAATATACGTATCTCTCGTCAGACATACTGTAATCATTAATATACTCAGTATGGCACAAGATAAACAACACTAATATAATACAGTATGACAGTAATAGGGTATAAGTAGTATTTCTATATTTGGCCAGGTGTTAATTATATGTATTTCGACACAGCGCAACTATTTCTAGTCTAACACAGTTTAGCCATCTATTGTCTGACAAAGAGCATAGATCTCTATTCGGATAGTGTAACTATAACATAATACAACTGTCTACCGTATATAGTATAGTACCAAACGGATAAAAACCTTCAAAAATGGCAAATGCAGAAGTTTTGTATTCTAAACTATAATAAATGTGCTTCTGCTTGATCTATTGCTTGCCCAGTGATTTTTCTACAGCTGACAACACTCAGGGTAGGGTGTCTATGTCTATGCACTGACAGTCTAAGTACCTAAAGGCTGACTTAATCGGTGCACACAATCTATTTTGGGTTTATCTGATATATTTTGATACATTATAGCTCTACGAAGGCTAACACATATCTGTAGTGTAATATAACGCAAACAGCTCTAGTCTGACTCTGTAACCATCATTAGATTAACATTAAACTGAACGGAAATGTTAGTTTTGTGTGGAGATATCTTTTAAGGGAACATATAACCGATTAAGCGGCCTTAGACATTCTGTACATGAAGCCTAAAAGAGAATCTATCAGGATCACTGATGCCGGAGCACCTCTCATATTGATATACTATATAATATATTCCACATCGGGAAGTAGCATGACATGTTCCCATTGGATATTACGGTGTGCTTGTATGTAAATGGGGGAGGTGTGCTGAGTTTGGGTGCAATGATTCTGGTCCCTGCCCTATCCTCAGTGCAATCACAGTGAAGCAGAATCTATACTAGACTGTGGTGTGAACAAGCACTAACTAATAATGGCGCACAGAAACGGTGGTGGATACATTTTGCGCACATAAACACCTTTCTGTGTACCACTGTGCTGTATTATTTATATTTTATTAATTGGGGACATTTGGGTGTTGCAACAGCCAATTAATGGTTTCTGTTAGACCTTAGACTCACTGGTGTTGCATTTGTGTTTAAAATCAAACAAGTGCAAATATCTGTGAAATGCAAATGTGTCTGTGTGCATTTGTTACTAGCATTTTCAAGGTCATGGAGGTCACATAGGTTTCCCCAATGCATTTACTTATGGTAATAGCAAGTGAATGTAACACAAAGCAGTGTTCTCCCCAGCACCTATTTCCCGGGTGCTCCATCCGGCTGGTTTTACTTCTCACCCGGCTCTTGGAGCCCAACAGAATCCTATTATAATAGAATAAATCATTGCTTCTCCTATTAGAACAGGCACTGTGTGAGCACTGCAGCCAGCAGTGTGTGTTAGACCACTGACCACCAGTCTGACCAGTCCTGGCAGGTGTGGACAATAACCTCAAACATATTTCATTATTATTACAAGGTATTACAGCTGCCCCCGTCCAGCTGCTTCTTAATGACATCCGGCTGGCAATATTTTCTGGGGAGAACACACAATGTATTTGGAAAAAAACATATATTCCAACGCAGCCCTTCAGAATGCTAGTGACAATGCCAGTGGGTGTAGGGCCATGGAAAACAAGCTATTTTTTTTGTCATACCAGCTTACATATTTTTCATTAGCATTACAAAACTATAGTAAAACGAATATAATAAATGACACTAGGTAGGAAGCCTCAAGATGTTTGAACGTAGCTCTCACTGAAATTCCCCAAATAAAACACAGACACACACAAAAGTACAACAATATGACTGTAAATTAAGCTGGAGAGTTGTTGCCTATTTCACAGGTAAAAGGCTGGAAGTCTAACATCTTAAGCAAGACCAAAGCATTAATATTATTATTACCTGAGCTCCACAGAGCGATCTTAAACATGCAGATGTCTCTACAAATTGCCATCATCATACATTCCCCAATAAAAGTTCCCCTTTGAAACACTCTGCAGCATTGACATTGCTGAACATACATCCTGGAAAGGTGTGACTGGGGATTAATGCCACAAATTTCACCATAGCTGAAAACTAATATTGTACTTTCCTATCAGGACAGCTTAAACTGTCAGAGAAAGTCTACTCTTCTCCTAAAGCATTTGTGGTATGTTGTAACTTTAAGGGACACTAAAATAAAAATTAATTTATTCTTTCCTGGGCACTAACTTACTGTCAGTAAGTCTATTGAAGGAGATTTCAGAAGACATTTCCAAGCTTTATATAACTGGAAACAGATGACAATAGTTTGAAGTTAAGTATATAACAAGGTTACAGGGTATAGGAATTTATACAAACTTTGGTGAATCTTACAAGATGCTTTTTCATAGAATATTAGGTTTGGTGGTTCTTTAACCCTGCAGCTTATTCAACCACCAGTCTCTTTTGGCATTAGTGCTGAAGCAAGGTGCAGCTTCAACTATAATTTGTCAGGCCCACCCTTTTATACACAAGTGGACTATTCTCCAAGCCATGTGAAGAGGAGCGGGCCAAAATATTGTAGCAAGTGGCCTCACTGTATTAGTTTCAGCACGGTGGAGGGCATAGGGAACAGAAGAACAGGGGTGCCAAAAGGCACTGCCATTTCAACAAGTATGGGGTAGCCGGAGTTGAACACTACAGTATTATATTACTATGCTCTGCATGTGGGCAAGATAATTTTTTACTTTTCTATGGACAAACTATTTAAACAATCTGGTAGAACACCACGAGGTTAAGTGGAGACCTAAGTCTACAGGACTCTAGAGTCATGCAATGCCAGACCAACATGCATTCACCAGCTAACGAGGGCTTTATAAAACGACATGTTATAAGAACAACGTCGCTATCGCAGATCCGTGCTGAATAGGCAGGAGGCAGAGTGGACACATCTGCTGGTGAAGGTGGCACATCAGAGCAGGTAGACATAATGACGAACAGAAGATTCTCTTACAGCAAACAGTCTCAACACGTTGGCCACCATGATGGAGACTGAGCTGGCCGAAGCCCCGATGACGCCAACAACCCTCTCTGGACGACTGAGAATGGCCGGCTCTCCGTTGGAACAACGAATGTCCGAAGTGTCCTTCTGAATCAGCGCTTGGACAAACGTGAGAGACTGTTCTAGAGCATAGGTGTCCCGGGAGCACGTATCTAAAATACGCGCCCCAAGTGTCAAGTTAGGGAGGAGCTCGGGATCGCCATTAATTTGATCCAGTGCATACAGCATAGCCTCCATCCGATGTACTCCAGCTTCCTTCTTTACTTCTCCGCACGGGACACCTGCTGGACCTTTGGCGTGAACAGGGAAGAGCCCTCCCAAAGTAATGTCCCCGTCTATCTTAATAGAGTGAGGCTGAGTATTCTGTTGGGCCTCAATGCCTCTCTGCAAGAAGAGGAAAAAGAAAAGGGCTCTGGGTGATGGTGGCAATCCCATGTCTTTGTGAGATCCCCTCGAAGGAGGACTGTAGATTTTGTAGACTCTGTCATTCAGGCTGTATCCAATATCATATGAATGGGAGCTTTCTGTGGAAAGATAACAGGGAGATAGGCCACTGAAAACGTTTCATGCCGTTATAAAGCAATGTTCTGTTCAGTTAGGATACAAGATTGACTCAACAGGAAAATACAGCAATGACTGGAGGGGAAAAGGAATGACATGTATAAAGGTATGTTGATACTGGACACAGGAAAAAGGGATAAAGATGGAACATGAGATAGAAAGGAAGAGAGCAAATACACGAAAATGAATGTATCCAAACCTTGGCAGGATACAGAAAGGGGGTAGAGAGAGGCGGGCAGGCAGCTCACAGTCCTGCCAGTGACAGTCTGCCCCAGGCCATCTCTGCTTCTATTCTTTAAATACTATTTATAACTAAGAGAAGAAGCACAGAATCCACACACTGCATAGATCTCTCTGACTCATCTATGTTCTAGTAAAACAACCAAATTATACATCTTCTGATAGACGGGGATACAGCCCAAATACAGCACCTATAAAATATACTGATGATATAAATGATATATACACTTCACAATAAAACTCCCAGAGTGACACATGGCATAAACAGCTATAGATAAATACATCAGTGTGTTACAGGATATATACTGCTCCAGATAAATATACCAGGGTAACACAGGATATATACAGCATCAGATATATACAACAATGTGACACAGGACACACACAGCCATGATATATTCAACAATATGATACAGGACGTACACAGCCCTGATATATATAACGATATGATATAGGATATATACAGTCATGATATATATATATAACAATGTGATATAGGACATACACAGCCATGATATATTCAACAATGTGATGCAGGACATACACAGCCATGATATATTCAACAATGCGATGCAGGACATACACAGCCATGATATATACAACAATGTGATATAGGACGTACACAGCCATGATATATACAACAATATGATATAGGACATACACAGTCCTGATATATACAACAATGTGATATAGGACATTCACAGCCATGATATATACAACAATACGATACAGGACATACACAGCCATGATATATATAACAATGTGATAGAGGACATACACAGCATCAGATAAATATAACAATGTAATACAGGTCATACACAGTCATTATATATACAACAATGTGATACAGGACATACACAGCCATGATATATATAACAATATGATATAGGACATACACAGCCATGATATATACAACAATGTGATACAGGACATACACAGCCATGATATATACATCAATGTGATATAGGACATACACAGCCATGATATATACAACAATACGATACAGGACATACACAGCCATGATATATACAACAATAGGATACAGGACATACACAGCCATGATATATACAACAATGTGATACAGGACATACACAGCCATGATATATACAACAATGTGATACAGGACATACACAACCATGATAAATATACCAATGTGATACAGGACATACACAGCCATGATATATATATATAAATGTGATACAGGACATACACAGCCATGATATATACAACAATGTGATACAGGACATATACAGCCATGATATATATAACAATACGATACAGGACATACACAGCCATGATATATACAACAATGTGATACAGGACGTACACAGCCATGATATATATAACAATGTGATACAGGACATACACAGCCATGATATATACAACAATGTGATACAGGACATACACAGACATGATATATACAACAATGTGATACAGGACATATACAGCCATGATATATACAACAATGTGATATAGGACATACACAGCCATGATATATATATAAATGTGATACAGGACATACACAACTATGATATATACAACAATGTGATACAGGACATATACAGCCATGATATATATAACAATACGATACAGGACATACACAGCCATTATATATATAACACTGTGATACAGGACATACACAGCCATGATATATACAACAATGTGATACAGGACGTACACAGCCATGATATATACAACAATGTGATACAGGACATACACAGCCATGATATATACAACAATGTGATACAGGACATACACAGCCATGATATATACAACAATGTGATACAGGACATACACAGACATGATATATACAACAATGTGATACAGGACATATACAGCCATGATATATACAACAATGTGATATAGGACATACACATCCATGATAAATATAACAATGTGATACAGGACATACACAGCCATGATATATACAACAATGTGATACAGGACATACACAGCCATGATATATACAACAATAGGATACAGGACATACACAACCATGATAAATATACCAATGTGATACAGGACATACACAGCCATGATATATCATCATCAATGTGATACAGGACATACACAGCCATGATATATACAACAATGTGATACAGGACATACACAACCATGATATATACAACAATGTGACACAGGACATACACAGCCATGATATATACAACAATAGGATACAGGACATACACAACCATGATAAATATACCAATGTGATACAGGACATACACAGCCATGATATATCATCATCAATGTGATACAGGACATACACAGCCATGATATATACAACAATGTGATACAGGACATACACAACCATGATAAATATACCAATGTGATACAGGACATACACAGCCATGATATATATATATAACAATGTGATACAGGACATACACAGCCATGATATATATATATAACAATGTGATACAGGACCTACACAGCCATGATAAATATACTAATGTGACACAGGACAGGAAAATGCACCCACATAAGCGGTCAGGAAGTGATCAGTCAGAGCAACCAACACAGAGGTGCTGAAGCAGCTACATATTGCCCAAAAGGTGTGAGCGGTTCCAGGTGCCAGAGAAGGAGCCTGGTGGTGGCAGCGACGGGTCTCCTACAGCTGAGGACATCACACTGGTGTGCAGATGACTTACACTAGGTCAGTGCAGGGCTTTGCCAAGAAGCACTAGTAGGAGTAATTAGTGAAAACCAGAGAAACTTCCCATAAAAAAAGCATGACGGAGCGCATGCCTTCACTCCTGTCTACACTGCTAGAACAAAATGTACCACAATAAACAGTGAAGGTATAAAACTAGATCAAAATAAAATAAAAGCAGACATGGAGATGTCCGAACCAACAAACCAGAGTTAGAGACTGCGTTAGGCATGTTCAACTGTTTGAACCTTACTCAAAGCGGGCACGGGATGGATATGCGATTCTAATACTTTAAAAGCTTTAGAGACCATCAAAGAACTCATAACCAAGCAAACAGGGGACAGTATTAAGATTCCTGGTTCTGTTCTTTGAGTGTATACATAACATAGCACTGCTAGAAGCAGTACTCACTCAAGAAGGAAAGTCAGTGGCCTTTGCCTCGTCTGTCAGTATGGATTTCTTACACACCGATTGAGAAAGAAATAGTGACTACAGTAGTGGGATGTGAGTAATTCCACCGTTACGTTTATGGCCAGAGACCAGTGGTTGAAGCAGACCACAAATATTTCAAAAACCCTGCTGGGAGCTTCACCATGTCTGCAAATAATAACATTGTAATTGCAGAATAGGAATTATGAGTACACTAGAAACCAAAGACGTCCCCAACCAAAAAGAAAAAACAGGAGGATTAATATCTGGAAGTACACGACGTTATAGCATACATAACAGTGACAAATGCCAAATGGAAAGCCATGCTAAAGGCAACAACTGAGAATGAATTGCTAAAGAAACTCATACAGACAATGTTTGGTCTCTGTCTCTTACCTAAGTTAACTGAATCTAACATTTTAATGCAATGGGTTAGGATGACCCAAAGGTCAATATTTTTCTTCTTCACATCTTCTCTTCTCTTTTACCTCTGTTCACTCTTAGATCTTCTCTTCTCTCTGTAATGTCTCATTTCATTTTTTTTTTTATTTCATTTTTTTATTAAGGTCTTATAAGTTTAACAAAGCAGCTGAAAAGACGACACACAACAGATCTATAAATGTTGGAAGCAAGATCAACCACAGCGAACACAATTGATTGATAGGAGTAAGTTGGGCTAAAAACATTTATATTATTATTTGTACCTTAGTAACTATAGCAACAACAATTACAATGCCAATGATATATTACTAACCAACAAGAAGAAAATATAATTGGGGCTATAATGAGAAAGAAAGACTGACATATAGGAATGATGATACAATAGGAAAAAGTGACAAGGAAACTATGCTCTCTCCTCCCGGTAATGGTTCCTGCTGAGATTTATGGGGAGGTATTGTCTACAGAGAGCCTTGCCATTGGATCCAGAACATGTAACTGTTATAAGTGACGCTGACGAAGGTTCTTTCTCCTTCCATAGCAGTGATAAGCCACTGCTATGGATTTCAGATATAGTGGATATGGTAGCCACACAACATCAAGCAGCCAGGGAGATGAGTGCTCCCAATTGTAAATCTGTTTTTGGCAGATATTTTGGAAACAGTGGAGTAACAATTCATAGAATATTGGATATGAGCCTAAAGACTCTTTTCCATAATATTTGCATATGCGCACATGTCCACCACATACGGATAGCATCTCCAACTGCTCCAAAGCATAATGGAAACGTCTTGTACATATGGCTGACCTTGTGTGGGGCGAGGTTCCCGTAAGGGAAGACTTTGTAACAGTTCTCTATTTCTGTTATGCCGGAATTCTGTTCTTTCTGATAAGGCAGATTAGGCCAAGTTCTTGAGGATACCTGCCTAGTATTCTGTTGATTATTCTTGTGAAAGCCAGGATTTCTGTTTAATCACCTGATTGTTTGTTTTTTTATATGTGGTTGGACGATATAGTAAGTAGAATAAAGCCTCGCCCAGTTGGATTATTGCATAAGAGTGTAATTAAATGCATTAAGTCACCTTAACTTTCATAAATGGGCTAACTAAGCCTATCTAAACCCTTCAGATCACAGCAGGTTAAACAGAGACCCCATATCATGGAGGGGAACGCTATTATTAATATACAACTTGTCAGCAACTGTTAGGAATTGTTGAGAAGTTCACCAAAAAGGTGATATGTGAAAGATCAGGAAGACAAATCAGAATTCCCAAATAGAGGTGCTGGTCCTGCAAGAGGAGATGAACGTGGAATCCCAGACTCCTTACGAATGATTTATAACAGGATTAGCTTAACATGTGAGCAATCTATGAGAAGACTGCAACCATCTTTTCAGCCGTTGGTAATGACGGATGAAGAGCACAGATCTGAAGGTAAATGGTGTAAAATGTATTTAGTGTGTACATATGAATCGGCATGCTGATCGGGACTTTTTATTTTTCAGTCAATGGTAAACTCGTTAACCATACTGCAACAGGAGAAATTTTCTGTAGTGTGTACCCAGCCTAAAGCTATTTACACACTACAGAAATTGCCACCAACTTTTTATGCCGAGCGATTTTACATGCGATCGATGGTCCGATCGCTCGGTCCATGGACTGCATACACACTAGCCTTGTTTAGGACGATAAAGCGAAAAGCGGACGTCCCTTTAGCGACTTTTTACAGCCATGTTGTCGTGAGCAATGACTGTAATTTTGTACTCACCGTTGTGGATCGGTCGGAAACTTATACAAACTACAGAATGGAAACGAGATTGGAACGAAAATATTAAATGGTACGACCAACCAAATGAGGCGACAATCGTCCATTTGGGCAGACTTTTGACCATCGTGTCACTGCACACACTGACCCGACTTTTGAAAGAGCGGTCGTATGTCGGCTGATTGAGCCGATTATTGGACGAAAACCGTGTAGTGTGTACCCAGCTTAAGTCATCACCTCTGGAGGCAGCAGTGTTTTTCCTCAGATAGTGTAGGAAGTTGCTTAAAGAAGCTGAAGGTCAGGTCAGTCTTGGTTCTTTATTTCTTGACCCTTGATCACAGGTTTGAAGGTGGCCCATAGTAGTAAAGACATTAGGAGCCAAGTTGAGGAAGACGTAGTCATCCAGATTTTCTGACACAGTCTGATGCACGGATGGTTGTGATAGGAGAGATTACGTCACCATTCCCTTGTTGGGTGCTCAGTTTTCAACCACTCCAGGATCATAAAAGATTTAATCAAACACCTGGACTATGCTCAGAACACACACTGTTGCAAAAAGAAATAAACACCTTGGACATGCTCTGTGTGAAGATTATAACCACATCAATCCACAACTGACAATGATTCCTGCAATTACCAGGGAATATCAAACAGCTTCTGACATTCAGTCTGAGCCAGATTATTGTGCTCAGTACCTGGATCCTGCCTGTGGCTTTCAATGTCTGAACTCTAATTGATGACCACAGATTGTTTACCAATCAAGCATGACCTCTGCTTGTTAATTAAACCACAAATTACTGTTGCTTCATGGAATCCAGCCTTCAGTTGTCCTACAAGTCCAGAAATTGTTACACTGTGCCTTATAATTCCAGAATGTCAGGCACCGGCCCTCTTTGCTCTCACTGGGATGACTGCTGCTTCCTCTTGAGGTCCTCTTGAGGTCCTGAGCCTGGTTGCCTAACAATTCTGAACCCGACGGCGGCTGGTGATGTCCGGTAATTAATCTGCTCCCTCTCCCTATATATATATATATATATATATATATATATATATATATATATATATATATATATATATATATATATATAGAGCCTCTAGTACCATTAGGGCGCCAGAGTATTTAGTCCCCAGTACTCCAGTGTTCATGTCTCCCAGTGTCCTGACTCCTATTGGTTCCTGAATTTTTGGCTTCCCCTGACCACTCTCTCAAATATCGTTCGGCTCTACATTCTCCTTGTGGCATTTGACCTCTGGCTTGTTTTGACCTTCCCTTCGGATTCTATTCCGGTACCTCACATCCCACTCGGCTCTAACCCAGACTCCCTGACTACTCCTCTCACTTACTACTTCACTTGTAGCTGTTTTGGAGAACCCCGACCTGTGCGCACATGCAGCAAAATCCATACCTCCTTGCGGGGGGTCCCTGGCGAAGACCAGCGGAGCGTTAGACTCTGTGCCTCCAGATTCAGTAGTGCCAATCCCAGCAAGTATACAACATCCATTTTTTGTTATCATGTGACACAGAGATCATAACTCAGACCATGTGAGTTTCCAAAATGCATACTCTTTATGACTATATAAGTCATGCAGAACCAGTAGAAGGTGAACCCTTTAGCAGGGAAGTTAAGTATCTAGTAGTTGATAAGCCTTCGAGTTGTTTTTGCAAAACATTCAGCATTCATGTGGCCAGTTTTGAGGTAGTGGATCCACCAATGAGAGGCTGCATGTGTAGATTAAGACCACCACCAAAGAACATAACACCTAATAAAATTATGCCCAGAATGTGAAAGATTAAGTGCGAAAATTCCGAATTAGGAGCATATAGATTTACTAAGGACACTTGAATTAGAGTCCTGTGAGGATCAGAAAACTTTGGAGTCTCTCCATGTTTTTCGTAATGAAAAAGTTAAGCAGTGTATCCATATTGTAATAATAAGTCTTTGATTGTCTGAAGGCTTGTTGGAAAAAAACACAGGTTTATTTAATTGATGTCAGCAACCAAAACATAAAACCGTAAATCTGCTTAAAATCAGCAATATAACTTAAATACAACTCTCTTTAGTGGTTAAAGGATGAACATAAATACAGCTTTATCTCCAGCAACACAAAAAGGGATGTTTTCACATGCCCAATAATTTTACTACACAAAGGTGTATCATGCTTCTGCAGCTTGCCTCTAGAGAAAAGAGAACCCCGCCTGTTCCAACTAGCCCACTTATGTAAGGAACTGTGATTAACAAAGGTGAGTCTGCTTAGGAGTTCGCTCAGCTCACAAAAACAGCTGCAAGACCTGAGAGGGAAATGGCAGGAATGCAAATACATATCAGGATATACACAATATCTATAAAGTGTCTTTCTTCTACACAGGGCGCAAATAATAGCAAAATCTAGCGGATAAGAGGATAAGAAAGTGCTCTGATAAACAAATTTCATTTCTGTAGTATCAGAAGCTTGGCGCGAACAAATAAGAGCCCCATCAGTTTTTCATTTAGAGTTGGACGGAAGTCCGTTTGTAGGGCGTAAATATACGCATTTCTTTACCACATATGCGTACCAAAATATGTCTGTAGCTAGATTTAAATATATTCCATATAATCAACAATCACCTGATTTTGCCCAGGCTGCTCCCCAGCTGTGGACCGATCTCCCATACCAGGTCAGCCTCTACTCTCCAAGGCTTGTCTCGACTATCACCTCCACTCATCCACTCAGTACCACCCTATTCGTATCTTCTCTTGAGGATGTAAGATTTCATGAGATCGACCCTCTTTCCTTATGTTCTCCCTCTACTATTCCATCAACCTCTCTACCTCTAGTCCTGCATCCCTAGCCCTGTTTTCTTGAATTCAGGCCCACTTCACGTTGGACATTCCCATCACTCTCACTCACTATCCTGTAAATAATTTGATTTGCATTACCAAGTTATCTGTGTATTTTTTTGTTTGCTCAGTATATCTGGTCTTTGTATTTTGTTTATCATGTACTATGTAATGGGTTATGGATTGTTGCTGTCTGTTTATATCATGTACGGCACT
The DNA here is from genome assembly GCF_038048845.1 of Mixophyes fleayi. Classification (NCBI taxonomy): domain Eukaryota; kingdom Metazoa; phylum Chordata; class Amphibia; order Anura; family Limnodynastidae; genus Mixophyes; species Mixophyes fleayi. The sequence goes on along the minus strand of NC_134410.1, from coordinate 125,409,404 downwards.
ACAGACATTTTGTGGCATCTTATAATAAATTTTGATACTTGAGGTTCTGAAAATAAATCTGACTATTGTTATGGTCAACAATCAGTCATTTTATAAACTTTACACTTGTTGTCCTCAAATACTACTTAGCCTTACATGGCTTGTATTAGTCATTAGACTTTGAGGACATGGGGGAATGTCTTTTGCTACGGGTGTCAATTTTGTGTGTGTGTGAAGCATTTTATTACACTCTTCGTTGAAGTGCAACATAGAGAAAACTGGTCCCATTAAAATCATAGGAAGAGACACAATCTTCTGAGTTGGTGCAACAGTGAAGCCCTTTAGTAGAGTAGAAACAGAAATGCGCACTATTTTTGCTTCATTTCAATAATTTCACTCCATAAACTGAAATCTTGTATCGGCACAGATCTGCCCATCGCAGTGCAAAAGTGCGCCCACTCCCAACTTTACTAGGAACATCTTGTCCTCGCTTTTCTGCCCATGCAAACTGCCGATCTTGCTCCCCAAAGCTAGGCGTCCTGGTGCACATTTGTCTACAACAATGCAATAACTGGAAGTCAGACCAGCAAAGTAGTTGACCTCCCTGGTAGCAGCTCATTCAAGACGGATGTATCCAAGGGATCCTCAATGGGAAGTTGGCATCTGAAAGACACTTGGCACCAAGTGGTAAACCAAGGGCAACCTGAGCAGGCTGTGACAATTCATCCCTGAAGTATAAACCTATTACTAAACATCTGGGAGAAGCCGGATTTATTGAATGAAGAATGGAGAATGGATAAGAGATCTGTTTGCATCTTGCATAAGAAAAGGGTAAACCAATATTTCAAAAGTGGAGGTGATAGAACCGCGAAAGACTAAATGAAAGTAGTGATGCAGAGAGCGGAGTTAAGGGTGACACAAAGGTAGCACCTTGGGAAACGGAGGAAATTGTTGTGTTCTGGTCGGTGAGGGAAATTTGAGAGAATGCGGTGTCTCTGGGAGGAGGAAGATGATCAGCTCTGTTTTGGACAACTGTAGGTAATGTTAGGGCATACATGTAGTAATAACAGAGAGACAGTTGGGCACATGACAGTATAGAAGGGGAGAGGTTAGAGGAGGAGAAGTAAATTTGAGTGTCATCAGTACAGAGGTGACGTGGGACTGGAGGCCGAAGGAGCAAATCAGTTCACCAAAGAAGAGGTGTACAATGAGAAAAGCAGAGTCCGTGTGGAAACTGAACAGATTGTGGGAGTTTAGAGGAGGTTGTCCCAGAAGTAGAGACAGTAAAGGAGTGGTGAGAAGTAAACCAGGAAAGAACAGTCATGGATACCAATGGAGTGAAAGGTGAGCAGTAGAAGTAAGTAATCAACAGTGTTGAAAGTGGCAGTGAGGACCAGAAGGATTGGTATGGTGAAGTTCTCCTTAATTGCTGTAAATAGATTGTTGATCTCAGCGGAATGTTGGTGGTGGAATCTCGAATGCAAAGAGTGTAAGGAGAGAAAACTAGAGATCTAGGCGGCTGTACATAAGCTAGAAAAGTTTTACTGCTGCTTTGAAGTTTAATTCCTGCTGGGTATTAGCAGATAATGACCCTGGTTGATTTTCCCTTGTTCTTTGTGCAAATAAAGGTATTTTTCCTTCACATTGCTTGCGTTGTGGTGATGAGTTTGTTGATACTGATAAATTGTTGTCTCACAATAATAGCCAGTGGATTAAGAAATAGTAATTAAATATATCTGTGGGTTTAGAAAGTGCACCTAAGAAACATATCTTGGATTGGAGAAGATAACTAGAAGATAAGTGAGGTCTAGGATCGGATTGTAAAGAAATGTACATGGCTTTAGGATAGTGCAAGGAATGGGGATTAGGATAAAGAGAGTTTGGGAACTGCTAAATGAAACTTGGAAAATGGGTTTGAGAAATGCTAAAGGAAGCTTGGATTAGGAGAGGATATACAAAGGGACATAAGAAAAGAAGTGATAAAGAATTTGGTCGGGGGATAAGTAGATGTCAATGAGTGTGTAAGTAAAAGACCGTTTAATATGGAAATGCCGGATCCTTAAGGTCCCTTAATACTTCCAGGATGCAAGTAGCGCTTGGGCCTAGATAACAGGAGTAAACCATTCCTATGCTGTGGAGCGGTACAGTGATCAGTGAACAGGCTCAAAAGTGTAGCCGGAACAACATAGCAGGGAAGGTCCATAGTATGTACTGGGGTTTAGAGAGGTCTGTAGCCAGTGCGAGGGTCAGAGGGACAGGAAGGTATTCAAGGACAGCCAAGGTCATACAGAAGGAATAAGATCAGAATTCACAGAATGGCTGGAATAAGACTAAGAAGCATAATAATCTGGCAATTTGCCTTAACAAGCCACCAGCCACCAGCCACATGCTATATACTCTGCACATGCTATGCGCACCTTGGCACAACTATCAGACACGCAGAATCATGTATGTTCAAAAAATATAGGAGTAAATTAAAAAAGACAAGATCTGGGCATGGTTTAAGACCACAATGCTTACAAATCTGCATGCATGTACTAGTGTAAGCAGCCATCTAAACTAAAAAAAAAAACAGCCTATAACAACCACTCAGATTCTAGATGTCATTTTGTAGAATGTACTAAAAAATGACAACTAGAATCTGATTGGTTGCTATAGGCAACATCTCCACCTTTTCAGACCCGCACTTTAGTAAATAGAGAAATGCTCAAGTTGTCAAATGTTTAAAAAAAAATGTGGTGTAAAAATCTGTCCTGCTAAATCGCAAATGTTAAGTTTCCACCCCTACCAACTTATTACAGTATTTTGCAAAATGTAATCTGGATTTTCATTTTTCCGTAGAATCAAGGTCATTACTGGAGCTCTCCCGCATCCTGCATGAAAATGCCTCAATGTGCCCCATGGCCAGCACCGCTATTATAAGGAACATTAAATTAGCTCCTTCCAAAATCCACGCCACCATGTCTCACTAATTCCTATGCACGTATGTAAACAGACACAGTGACTCGAACAAAGAGTGCTGTCAGAAAGATGTGTCCTTCGCTCTCTTTTTATTCTGCTTGGCAAGTGACCTTAGTGCTCCAATATAGCATACCTAATTCTTCAATTCTAACAATATATATATGTGTTTGAGACTCTATGAAACAAATGGATTAACAGTTCATTATTAAATGGAGGTTGGGTATACCAGACAGCTTGGTGAACCTTTAGAGTGTAAGCTCTTACAAACAGATCCCTCCTTCCTCTTGTTTAATCCCTCCCCCAGATTTCCGAACTTGTTTCCTACCCCTCCGTTGTCACCTTCTGCATCCCTTGCCATCCTTGTAACTGCCCAGGAATTGCCCATTGTAACATGACTTGATTTATGTTGCCCTCCTTTGAGTACTACTTGTATTTGTTACTTCTACTACCATATACAGAGCTGCAGAACTTTATGTCCCTCTATAAATAAATTCCAACAAGAATAATAATAATGCTGATGATGTATGAAGAAGATTTGAGATAAAAACACTTTTTGTATATATATAGAATAAACGTGTATTTTCCATACACAGGAAGAGAGCAGTGACCACATGGTTTGCGATGGCCAACCTGGCTAATCCAACAGATGCAACAATAACTGACCTGCAGAGCGATTGGAAATCTCTCTCTGCCCCATAGAATAGATACAATCACCTCATCATTACAGTTCCATTTAAAGATTACTCTCTAAGTAAAATATGGATACAACATTTTGGGAACAGATTTCTACATCATAAATATAAATATATATATATATATATATATATATATATATATATATATATATATATATATATATGCGTTTAAAGCAAACGACACACCTGTAAAATATTGAACACCACACACACATAACTTACATTAAATTCATTATATAATATACACACAATGTAATGTGTAACATAAAAGCAAAAAACATAGCATACACACTGCAAATCTAACATGGAACCCAATCTGCACTGAAATACAGACGCTCATATAGTAATTAACACACTTAAAAACTATAGCGTGCATACGGGTGAAAATGCACGCCACATACAGATACATATACAAACATAATATCAATATATACAGCATTTGTACCAAAACTGGACATGTAAGCACACATCACTCATATAAAATACTTACAGGAGATGTCGGGATGTTTGGGGAAGGGTGGGAAGTTTGGGGGTCCTCAGTCTGGTAATAGGTGAATGCAGTTTGTGAATATGGTGGCACTGCCTCCTCTCTCTGTGCATTTGCTACTTTAGCAAAAAGGTATCCCCCCCCCCCGTGCATGGGTTAATTTCACTATTTATTTATCTGTTAACATTCAAGTCTGTGTCTAATATATATTACTGGGTCCCTTTTTCTATTTGTTTCTATGTGTCTTTCCAGTGTCTCCCCTCTGTCCGTCTCATTCCTGCGCCTCTCTCTCTCTCTGCCTGTCTCATTCCTGTGTTCATGGGTCCCCCCTCACGTAGCTCATTCACCCGAGTGGCTCTGTCAGTCTGGGCTCCGGAGCTGAGTGCACACCCCCCCACCCCACCCCCCCTTCTCTTCCCTCTGAGGTCACTTTACGATTTGAGTGCCACTAAATCCTTTAAAAGCTGCAGATTTAACCATGGGCAAAAGCTGCTGTTCTTCCATTATATTCCAGCCCGGAGCACTGGCACCGCTGACAGCTGAGGGTGGGGGCACAGGGAGAAGCACAGGGAGGGAGATGAATGGCACAGGGAATGCACAGGTGGTAAAGGGCCCAGGTACTTGAGACAACAAGGAATAGATTAGTGGGAAGAAGAGACACAGGCAGAACCGTGAGGAGCAGAGAATACAGGAACAAGGACAAGAAAGATGTTGCACAGAGAGAAATCAGGGGATTATAGAAGACAGTAGATGCGCACTAGGAGAAATTTAGGGTGAAGAAAATCACTAAGATAGTTGGAGAGAGATGAGGTTTTAGACCAGACGGGAGGTCGGGGTATATGGAAGAGACAGAGAGTAATAACTGAGAGGATACAGAATTTGGGGGCACTTTTAAAGTTGTCTAGGTACCTAAGAATAGAAAGGAAAGAGGAATGGTGAAAAAGCTAATGGTACAGGCAATAAACACTATGACATAGTTACAGAGAACAGAAACGGGAAGGCAAGACAGGTGGGGTTTGGAAAGACAGGTATTATACTAGGAATAGAAATAAGTGGAGTGCTACGGCAGATATGGTGCAGGAAAAAGAAAGAAGGAGAGCATTAAGGAAGGTTGAAAGGTGGGGAGGTGGGCGTAGTGAATAGAAAAAAGGGGAGCATTAAGACCACTAGGGTACAGGAAAAACAAAGAAGGAGAGCACTAAGGAAGGTAGGGTGCGGGAAACAGAAAGAAGGAGAGCACTAAGGAAGGTAGGGTGCGGGAAACAGAAAGAAGGAGAGCACTAAGGAAGGTAGGGTGCGGGAAACAGAAAGAAGGAGAGCACTAAGGAAGGTAGGGTGCGGGAAACAGAAAGAAGGAGAGCACTAAGGAAGGTAGGGTGCGGGAAACAGAAAGAAGGAGAGCACTAAGGAAAGTAGGGTACGGTAAACAGAAAAACAGAAAGAAGAAGAGCACTAATGAAGGTAGGGTACGGGAAACAGAAAGAAGGAGAGTATGAAGGAACGTAGGGTACGGGATACAGAAAGTAGGAGAGCACTAAGGAAGGTATGGTACGGGAAACTGAATTAAGGAGAGCACTAAGGAAGGTAGGGTACAGGAAACAGAAAGAAGGAGAGCACTAAAGAAGGTAGGGTAGGAGAAACAAAAAGAAGGAAAGCACTGAGGAAGGTAGGAAACAGGAAACAGAAAGAAGGAGTGCACTAAGAAAGGTAGGGTATGGGAAACAGAAAGAAAGAGAGCACTAAGAAAGGTAGGGTATGGGAAACAGAAAGAAAGAGAGCACTAAGGAAGGTAGGGTATGGGAAACAGAAAGAAAGAGAGCACTAAGGAAGGTAGGGTATGGGAAACAGAAAGAAAGAGAGCACTAAGGAAGGTAGGGTGTGGGAAACTGAATTAAGGAGAGCACTAAAAACGGTAGGGTAGGAGAAACAGAAAGAAGGAAAGCACTGAGGAAGGTAGGGTATGGGAAACAGAAAGAAGGAGAGCACTAAGGAAAGTAGGGTACAGTAAACAGAAAAACAGAAAGAAGAAGAGCACTAATGAAGGTAGGGTACAGGAAACAGAAAGAAGGAGAGTATGAAGGAACGTAGGGTTACGGGATACAGAAAGTAGGAGAGCACTAAGGAAGGTAAGGTACAGGAAACTAAATTAAGGAGAGCCCTAAGGAAGGTAGGGTACGGGAAAAAGAAAGAAGGAAAGCACTAAGGAAGGTAGGGTGTGGGGACCAGAAAGAAGGGAAGAGCTAAGACAGGTAGGGTACATGGATAACAAAGGAGACCACTACACTAAGTATGGAAGGTAGGGTACAGGGATTAAAAAAGGATAATACAGCTAGAATTACATTAAATAGAAAGAAATATAGCACTAAGAGAGCTGGAGGGAACAGAAAGAAGGGATTCACTAAAATAACAGCCATTTACATACAACAGAAATAAAGAGACAGGTTGGTGCACAGAAGGGTAGAACTAATACATTTTGGGCTTCCAGGAACAGAAAGTAGGAATGTTGTAAGGCAAGAGGAGGTTGAGTATGGGAATAAGAGACGGGGAGCACTAACGTTAACGTGAAGGTACAATCAAAGGCAAAGAGCACCTGGCTGAAACCAATCTGATTTCCTACACTGTAAAGTAATTAAATATGAAACATACCTTACTTCTTAGGACTGACGAATATACTTCTAATTTTCCATATATAGTACATGAAATTGATGGATGTCTTAGACAAAGCCAGTCCACTCATACCTTAAGACAACTGAAATAAAGAGATGTGACTTTATGTGCAAGTAACTAGATAAAGGTGGTTTTGACCGAGAAGGATGAATTACGTTTCCTTAGGTTCATATAGGGGGCACCGAGGCAGTAATAACAGCCACTACCATGGACTGGAGATAATAGGCTGCATGCAGCCCCCGGCCCTCGCCTAGCCAAATCCCGCTCTGAGTGGCTTCTTATTGTCTGGAACAAATGAGGCTGTGAAGACTCAGAATATGGGAGCAACATAATTACTTAGAAAGCAGTCCTCAGGGCAGGGCCTGTGTTAGAACAGCAGAAAGGAACATAAAACAGGTTAGGTGGAAGGACAGAACATAAATGGTAAAGACTGATAGATGCGACGGAACACTACAGTAAGGACTGAGGGTAATATAGGTCAGGAACAAGCTTTGGCCTGCACAGGCACACACTGTGTGCAGGAACAGCGCTATGTACAGGAACGGTACTGGAATAGTAAGCGGTGATACAGACAGAGGTGTAGTGAGCGCTGATCGGGAACAGCATAGACATGGTAACTAGTGGCACAAGTAGCAGAATGAATTAACAAAAAGGTAAATATATGATGATAGAGCAGTAATTGGGAATACAATAAAGGACAAGCACAGTACATAGTTAGTCTGTGCTCATCAAACCAGGCACCACAGTTGTTGAGGTGCCGTCACACGGAGGTCTCTAAGCGCTCGGAGCTGCAGTAACAGCTGACTGCAGGGATTCAGGGCAAGAGGAGTGTTTCTGCGAACTCACAAATGATCGGCAGTATTCATAAGTATATGTGTAAGTAGAAGAGGACAGGCTGTGGAGGTGGTGCCAGCGCAGGGTCATGTAATAATGTATAATGGATGGAGGCTTTATGTGAGCAGTACCGATCTGTGCCTGTAATCCCTGGATGGGAGGCAGCTGTCCGCACCCGATTAACATCCCCCAAATCCCTTCACCTCCCCACCCCCCATCAAAGGCTGTGTATTCATATTAATTATACCCCACCGGCTCCATGATACTGCTACGGCCCCCACCTCTTTATCTTGCTTATCATTAATAAGAAGCTTTTTAATTTGGCAGTGGAGATGCTCACATGTCTGTAAATTTAGACAATTCAGGAAAATAAATAAAAGAGAAGGCCCGCACTGCGTATTTAATGGCACGAATACATGTATTGTCCACTTTGTGCATTTCAGAGTGTCTGTCCACTGACCGGTCCCTGGAAGTCCCCCAGTAAAAGGGGGGTGTACTCACTTTGTGGGCCCAACTGAAAACCCGCCAGGTGGAAACAATAACATGTCAATTCAAAATCCAACCTACTACCGCTTTAGGGCAACTTCCTTTATTATTTCAACATTTCCGTTTTGTTCCCAAACACTGCTTGGTTTTGCTTTTGTCTTAAATTTATCATGACTGATGGGATATGAAAATGTCTTTATTACATGTGTCGCTTTTGCCTTTAAATGTTTTAATAGCATTGGTTTCAAAACACTTTCCTGCATCTACACGTGCTCACCAAGGGGTTAAATTTAACAAGCTAATTAGTTTAACATACCTCCCTGTGCTCCTTACCTGAATGTGTTCTCCTGTTCCATGAGCACTTCCGACCTGGGACTCGGTCTCTCTTCTTTCGGCCAACAAGGTTTTGCGACAGGATAATAAATACTTGCTGCAGAAAGCAGTTCAGTCCTGGGGAAGCCTATTCTAAACGATCAGACTAGAAGGCCGCTCAAACCTTTTTCCTTTCAAGGTTCTAAGACTGGTACGAAGACTTTCAAGCGACACATTAAAATGAGACTAAGGAAGCCCAACTGCTCAGAGTAGGGGGAAGTTTAAGCAAGTTTGGGTCTGTCTGAGCTCATATCACCCAGGACATGTGGGTCTTTGATACAATCTACAATTAAAAACCATGACTACTTTATTCCGTCCATGGATCCTAAGACATTAGAGGCCAGGATTGTACTGCAGAGCATCCTCAAAGAGCTCAAACAGAAGGAGGTTAATAAGTAGGTTCTTCATACAGAAAACAGTCAAGGGAGTTCAGAACCATTCTGGATCGACAGATACCAATACAGGGCCTTTTGGATTGACAATTTCCACAGGCGTTTTCTCAACGGCATTGGTTGTCCTAATCACCCACTTCATCATCATCATTTATTTATATAGCACCACTAATTCTGCAGCACTCACAGTGAGTCACTGCCCCATTGGAGCTTACAGTCTAACTTGCCTAATATAGACACACTCACACACAGTCACAGTCACAGACAGACAGACAGAGAGGGATAGACTACGGTCAATTTTTGATAGCAGCCAATTAACCAACCGGTATGTTTTTGGAGTGTGGGAGGAAACCGGAGCACCTGGAGGAAACCCACGCAAACACAGGGAGAACATACAAACTCCACACAGATAAGGCCATGGTCGGGAATCGAACTCCTGACCCCAGTGCTGTGAGGCAGAAGTGCTGACCACTAGGCCACTGTGCTACCCACTTGAGACTACAAGGAATCCAGTTACTTGGCTATCTGAACAACATTCTTGTGAGAGTGCTCAGATGAGACCTGTTCCAGGCCCATCTACACATTGTCCTGATGAAACTACAACATGGATATAAATAAAAATAATCAACGGGGCAAACACAGAGTTCTAGTCAGTTCAACTGCTGAAATTCAAAGGAGTACTGTTCAATAATGTTTATTTACTATCGCTACTTTAACTTACTTGAGTGTGTGTCATTCTTTCACGTCCCTTCCTCTGACCAGAGTGTGTGCCTCTTACAGCGATGACTGATGCATCCCATAGGACAGTCAGTTGTGCAGTAAACTGTTTATTAACTTGACGAAGTCATATATATATAATTGCGTAATCTGTAAAAACAAGCATCAAAATACACACATCAGCTCTTCCTTGCTTGTTCCTTAGCACTTATGTTCCCTGTTCCGTCCCCTCAGTTCTTTGCACAAAATTATGGTACCATACATAACACCTTGTGGCGCCCTATAAATAAAAATTTATAATAATAATAACAAGTGTAAAGTTTACATTCTTGTATATAAGAAAATTGTATCAAAGATTGCTCTCTGATGACTTCCTCTGTACTTCAAAAAGGATCCACTGATCATTCAACAATCGGAAAAAAGTCACCCAAATCGAAGGGCCAGAGGATTCTACATGAAGACGTTTTTGGCAAGGCTCCACTGTTATATAATGCAGGATCGTTAATTTAATTTTGTTAACCGCCTTCAATGAAGGAGGGGAGTTAGCTGGATGACCAATTGCAAGCCTATTAGAGGAACGGAGAAGCCATAAGAAATTATTAGCCTTTATCTATATAGCCTTACAGGTTAGTACTTCTGCCTCACAGCACTGGGGTCATGAGTTTTATTCCCGACCATGGCCTTATCTGTGTGGAGTTTGTATGTTCTCCCTGTGTTTGCGTGGGTTTCCTCCGGGTGCTCTGGTTTCCTCCCACACTCCAAAACATACTGGTAGGTTAATTGGCTGCTATCAAATTGACCCTAGTCTGTCTGTCTGTGTATTAGGGAATTTAGACTGTAAGCTCCAATGGGGCAGGGACTGATGTGAGTGAGTTCTCTGTACAGCGTTGTGGAATTACTGGCGCTATATAAATGATGATGATGATGATGATATTGCGCCGTGCTGTACAGAGACTCATTCATATCAGTCTCTGCCCCAGTGGAGCCCACAGTCTAAATTATCTAACCCATATAAATACATGTGGTAACCAAAGTCAATTAACCGACCAGTATATTATTAAGACAGACGGAGTGATCATACATACAGGTAGAACATACAAAATCCACACGGATGGTGCCCCAGTTGGAACTGAATCCCTATGCTGTGAGGGAGCAATACTAACCACTGTGCCATTGAGCCACCCTATAATATATATATTATTCTTTCACAAATTATGATCTGCGATTAACAGTTTAAAAGTGATGCGGGTTATGTAGTATGTTTATTATTATTTTACACATTATTATCATTTAGTAACATTGTTTAATGTGATGTGAGACATATATTAAGAAAACTGTTATATTACTATTTCACACATTATTACCTGGGAAAAAAACAGAATTAATTAATGTGATATTAGTTGTATAACAAGATAATATACATTATTAATTGTGAATATCACTACAATTACTGTGATGTGTGTTGAGTACTAGAATAATAATATATTATTGTTTTACACAGTATTTCCAGGGAATAACAACAGTACTGTGATATGAGCTGTGAATTAGGATAATATATTATTATATGACACATTATTACCTGGGAATAACACTAATACTATGATATGAGCTGTGTATTAGGATATATAATTATATGACACATTATTACCTGGGAATAGCACTAATACTGTGATATGAGCTGTTTATTAGGGCAATATATTAGTATATGACACATTATTACCTGGGAATAACAATAATACTGTGATATGAGCTGTGTATTAGGATAATATATTATTATGACACATTATTACCTGGGAATAGCACTAATACTGTGATATGAGCTGTTTATTAGGGCAATATATTAGTATATGACACATTATTACCTGGGAATAACACTAATACTGTGATACGAGCTGTGTATTAGTATAATATATTATTATATGACACATTATTACCTGAGAATAACACTAATACTGTGATATGAGCCGTGTATTAGGATAATATATAATTAGATGACACATTATTACCTGGGAATAACACTAATACTGTGATACAAGCTGTGTGTTAGAATAATATATTATATGACACATTATTACCTGAGAATAACACTAGTACTGTGATACGAGCTGTGTATTAGGATAATATATTATTATATGACACATTATTACCTGAGAATAACACTAATACTGTGATATGAGCTGTGTGTTAGGATAATATATTATTATATGACACATTATTACCTGAGAATAACACTAATACTGTGATATGAGCCGTGTATAAGGATAATATATAATTAGATGACACATTATTACCTGAGAATAACACTAATACTGTGATACAAGCTGTGTATTAGGATAATATATTAGTATATGACACATTATTACCTGGGAATAACACTAATACTGTGATACGTGCTGTGTATTAGGATAATATATTATTATATAACACATTATTACCTGAGAATAACACTAATACTGTGATACGTGCTGTGTATTAGGATAATATATTATTATATAACACATTATTACCTGGGAATAACACTAATACTGTGATACAATCTGTGTATTAGGATAATATATTATTATATGACACATTATTACCTGAGAATAACACTAATACTGTGATATGAGCTGTGTGTTAGGATAATATATTATTATATGACACATTATTACCTGAGAATAACACTAATACTGTGATACGAGCTGTGTGTTAGGATAATATATTATTATATAACACATTATTACCTGGGAATAACACTAATACTGTGATACGTGCTGTGTATTAAGATAATATATTATTATATGACACATTATTACCTGAGAATAACACTAATACTGTGATATGAGCTGTGTATTAGGATAATATATAATTATATGACACATTATTACCTGAGAATAACACTAATACTGTGATACAAGCTGTGTATTAGGATAATATATTATTATATGACACATTATTACCTGGGAATAACACTAATACTGTGATACAAGCTGTGTATTAGGATAATATATTATTATATGACACATTATTACCTGGGAATAACACTAATACTGTGATACAAGCTGTGTATTAGGATAATATATTATTATATGACACATTATTACCTGAGAATAACACTAATACTGTGATACAAGCTGTGTATTAGGATAATATATTATTATATGACACATTATTACCTGGAAATAACACTAATACTGTGATACGTGCTGTGTATTAGGATAATATATAATTATATGACACATTATTACCTGGAAATAACACTAATACTGTGATACGTGCTGTGTATTAGGATAATATATTATTATATGACACATTATTACCTGAGAATAACACTAATACTGTGATACAAGCTGTGTATTAGGATAATATATTATTATATGACACATTATTACCTGGAAATAACACTAATACTGTGATACGTGCTGTGTATTAGGATAATATATTATTATATGACACATTATTACCTGAGAATAGCACTAATACTGTGATACGAGCTGTGTATTAGGATAATATATAATTATATGACACATTATTACCTGAGAATAACACTAATACTGTGATATGAGCTGTGTGTTAGGATAATATATAATTATATGACACATTATTACCTGAGAATAACACTAATACTGTGATATGAGCTGTGTGTTAGGATAATATATAATTATATGACACATTATTACCTGAGAATAACACTAATACTGTGATATGAGCTGTGTATTAGGATAATATATTATTATATGACACATTATTACATGGGAATAACACTAATACTGTGATACAAGCTGTGTATTAGTATAATATATTATTATATAACACATTATTACCTGGGAATAACACTAATACTGTGATACAAGCTGTGTATTAGGATAATATATAATTATATGACACATTATTACCTGAGAATAACACTAATACTGTGATATGAGCTGTGTGTTAGGATAATATATAATTATATGACACATTATTACCTGAGAATAACACTAATACTGTGATATGAGCTGTGTATTAGGATAATATATTATTATATGACACATTATTACATGGGAATAACACTAATACTGTGATACAAGCTGTGTATTAGTATAATATATTATTATATAACACATTATTACCTGGGAATAACACTAATACTGTGATACAAGCTGTGTATTAGGATAATATATTATTATATGACACATTATTACCTGGGAATAACACTAATACTGTGATATGAGCTGTGTATTAGGATAATATATTATTATATAACACATTATTACCTGGGAATAACACTAATACTGTGATACGAGTTGTGTATTAGGATAATATATTATTATATAACACATTATTCTCGGAGATGAGAAACATTCCAGATTTGGCGCCGCTCATACGTCACTTACCCACGTGACTCCCTCCCCGATCTGGAGCTACGCCCTTTACTGGCTCCTCCCTTTTTACTGATGTCATTACCCAGCGCCGGAGCCTGCACGTTGTTTGTGTGAAGCAGCTGCAGCGCCGGTGATAGGTCCGTCCTTCCATGATGTCCGGTGTGTAGAGCAGCACGTGTCCTGTATGTCAGCATGTCTGTGTCTGGGAGTGCGTGGCCCCCCCTGGGTGTCTGTGTCTGGGAGTGCGTGGCCCCCCCTGGGTGTCTGTGTCTGGGAGTGCGTGGCCCCCCCTGGGTGTCTGTGTCTGGGAGTGCGTGGCCCCCCCTGGGTGTCTGTGTCTGGGAGTGCGTGGCCCCCCCTGGGTGTCTGTGTCTGGGAGTGCGTGGCCCCCCCTGGGTGTCTGTGTCTGGGAGTGCGTGGCCCCCCCTGGGTGTCTGTGTCTGGGAGTGCGTGGCCCCCCCTGGGTGTCTGTGTCTGGGAGTGCGTGGTCCCCTGGGTGTCTGTGTCTGGGAGTGCGTGGCCCCCCCTGGGTGTCTGTGAGTGCGTGGCCCCCCCCCTGGGTGTCTGTGTCTGGGAGTGCGTGGTCCCCCTGGGTGTCTGTGTCTGGGAGTGCGTGGCCCCCCTGGGTGTACACATAGCAGCTTACTGGAAGAAAGACCCGATGTCTATGGGCTGATAAACATTGCTAAGGAAATCTGCTTATTTTTTATATATATATATATATATATATATATAATTTCTACTAATTCTGCAGTGGCGTACTCACATCAGTCCCTGCCCCCAATAGAGCTTATAGTTTGGATTCCATAACACACAGACTAGGGTCAATTTGATAGCAGCCAATTACCCTACTAATATGTATTTGGAGTGTGGTAGGTAACCCACGCAAATATTAGGAGAACATACCAACTCCACAGATAAGGCCATTAGTCAGGAATTGAACTCATGATACTGTGAGGCAGAACTGCTAACCACTGAGCTGCCCATTCTTTACTGTCTATTGCACCTTTTCACTATAATTGATCATAATTGTTTCATGTATAGATCTCTATACATAATATTACCATTTATTTATATAGCGCCACTAATTCTGCAGCGCTGTACAGAGAACTCACATCAGTTCCTGCCCCATTGGGGCTTACAGTCTAAATTACCTAACTAGCACACGGGTCAATTTGTTAGAAGCCAATTAACCTACCAGTATGTTTTTGGAGTGTGGGAGGAAACCAGAGCACCCGGAGGAAACCCACGCAAACACAGGGAGAACATACAAACTCCTCACAGATAAGGCCATGGTTGGGAATTGAACTCGTGACCCCAGTGCTGTGAGGCAGAAGTACTAACCACTTGGCCACCTTGCTGCCCCTCTGTATAATCTGTATTTATCACTGAGTTATAGAGGTAACATCTGGTTTTGCTGCTGCAGTACTAAAGATCCACAGTTTGCATAAATCTGCTTTATAGTGTTTGTGGCTACCTACATTCCTCCTAACTGCCTTCCATTTGGGGTCAAATATTTTTCATTCAAACTGCGTCTCTTCTAGTTTGATTCATATGGACACACTTCTCAGCTGACCCACAGGATTATCTGTGACTCTAGAACATAGTGCCATTCACCCTGTTGGTATTTTAGAGGTGTTTGTGGCTGTATATGGCCAGTTGTGTTTTATGCTGATATATAGTTTACACGGAGAGACCCAGCTGCTTGTCTTGAGTAGCTGGTACTACGTCCAGTTTGCCCACACGTGTGGTGAGATAGAGGTCATGGTAATCATGTAGGTTACACTGATTTATATAACCCAGGTTTCCACGCTGTCTGTGGTGTTGGTATAAGTATGAAGCTATACTGCAAAATCACTGTTGTCTGAACACATTTTTCTGCCACTACATATCAACAAGTGACATGAATGTGAACAGTAAATTCTAGGTCAGGTGTTGTCTTGTCCTGAACTTTTCTCTCTAATATCAGAGCTCAGTATGGAAGAGAGAGATGAGACAGTGGTTGAAAATGAGGAGGTGGAGGATCAACTGTCTGTGACAGAGGAGGGAAGTGAGAACGTAGAGGCGGAGTGCGATACGGAGATGGTGGGTGAAGCGAAGGAGGACAATGCAGAAGGCAAGAAGACTGTTATTCCGGGAATCATCTACTTGGGTCACATCCCACCTCGACTCCGGCCACGTAACCTACGCAACATGCTAAGCGTCCACGGGGAAGTGGGACGGATCTTTCTGCAGGCCGAGGGTAAGGAGAAATGAATTTGTCATATGACGGACAGGTCTTGAGTCACAACATGTTTGGAGAGGATGGAGGCAACTTCACAGATACGGGATATTGTCAATATAGAGTCTGTGGAGGGGATTTCGCACCCCTCTTCTGTTGTGCAGGTATAGTTATTATCTTAAGATATAAGGCTTATAGGGTGGAAGTCTGCCTGCAGGGATTTCTGGATACAATCGTGTTTATACACACAACGGAACTGTTGTCATAACTAAGGACACCGCAACCTTAAGTTGCTTTTTACCTAAACGACCCTATAAGAAAAGTCCATATGGCATAATAACTTGGCATTAAAGTGGTCCTTTTTGTCTCTAGTGATATACAATAGATTAAATATATTTTGATTTAAATATATTGATGTAGGCTTAAAGAACATCCACCTACAAACAACCTGTTTTATTCTTGTTAGAACTCCTCAGTGCAGTGTAGGGTCTTCTACTTGGCATGTGCTATAGAGAGAGCCTCACTGAAACAACAAGGAGAGTAAGGGAGATCTATAAATTTAACTCCTAAGGTACAACATCAATATTTTAGAGGATTGCAGAAAATTCAAAAATAGGATTAAACTCTTTTTCACATCTTTAGTCTTATTAGAATGAAGGACACTTACTCGTGTCTGTTCACTTATTGTGTGGTGTATAGTTTAAATGTTTGTTTTTTTGTTTTTTAACCTTGTTTTTCCATCCCATACTTAAACATATAAATACTTTTTTAATTTCTCAGAGCGATTTGTCCGCAAGAAGAAAAAGAAGGCTGGTACCAACGCCCGTGACTTCACGGAAGGTTGGGTTGAATTTCGGGACAAGCGTGTTGCCAAGTTGGTAGCTGCTAGCCTTAACAACATGCCTCTGGGCGTGCGGAAAAAGCATCGCTTTCATGACGACTTGTGGAACATGAAGGTGAGATGGAAATCTGTTTTCTGCTGTTACCATCTCTGTAAACTTGCACTAG
Organism: Mixophyes fleayi; assembly: GCF_038048845.1. NCBI lineage: Eukaryota > Metazoa > Chordata > Amphibia > Anura > Limnodynastidae > Mixophyes > Mixophyes fleayi. The sequence goes on along the minus strand of NC_134410.1, from coordinate 125,392,242 downwards.
TCAGGCTGTTACTCTTATTGAACCTCCGGTCATTTGCTTCTGCAGTACCTGCACCGTTTCAAGTGGTCCCACCTCAGCGAGAGGCTAGCGATCGAGAGACAGGTCCGCCAGCAGAGGATGCGCGCGGAAGTGTCGCAGGCAAAGAGAGAGACCAACTTTTATCTGCAGAATGTCGAACGCAGCAAGAAATTCTCCAAAGCGGATCGCAAGAGAGCGGCTGAGCCTGGCGGCAGCGCGGTGCCTGACAAACAGTGGAACTTCACGCAGCGCAAGACGGAGGAAGAAATCCAGGTTCTTAAATCGGACAAGAAGCGTATCCAGAAACGCCAGGAAGTAGCAGAGCGGGCGCAGGAGAAATCGCAGACCAATCGCTCTCTTCTACACAAGATTTTCAATGCTCCCTGAACACTTAGAATGCAGGTCTGGTGAACGTTAAACTTCTAGTACTTTGTTACTGGAAGGAGAGTAAATGCCTCTCTCCTCAATCCAACAACAGAAGTACTCTCATTTACTTGGGATACAGTGTGTATATTATATTTTCTGCACGGTGAGGCGGGGAAGATCGACACCATTGTATTAGTCCTGCAGTCTCCACAGATTTATCAGACCAGGCTGTCGTACGATATAAACGTGATGAAGACTCTGTGATGTCATTACCGCTGTGTCCGTCATGCGGCTCTGAGTCCTATAAATCTAACATCTAAGCCTGTGCTCTAGAAACTATGGAGTGCCTTACACCTATCCCTATTAACTAGAAGTTATAGAATAAATTGAGGGGTTTATTTTGTGGTTTGAATCACTTGCATCAAAGCACCTAACCCCAATATATCGGGGAAATAGTGTCTTGTTTTTGTTTTGTTTTTAATTGTTTACCCTTAAAACTAAAGTAAAAAAAACGCCAAAATGTTTCCTGGTCCATCAGACGCAGTGTAAAAATGTAATTGGTTGGGTTTTGAAAAGACATGAAAACTTTTATGGTCCCCTCTCCCATACAAGATACTGGTCAGGTGATGGCATGCATTAGGATAGTCAGCTGCTGTAATCATATGACCCTCTCCCATACAGGATACTGGTCAGGTGATGGCATGCATTAGGATAGTCAGCTGCTGTAATCATATGACCAGCAGATGACCTCATTCGTATGGTTATCGGGATCAGTGCTCAGTCACTGTGTGACTAATATAGCATATTGAAAAAAACTTTTTTTTAAGCCGTGATAGATTATAAGGGGACAATCCGCCGTTGCGTGATGAAGTCCTACAACTGCAGCCTAGTACAGTGCGCTCATCATCATTTATATAGCGCCAGCAGATTCCGTAGCGCTTTACAATTGGGAACAAACGCAGTAATAAAACAATACTGGGTAATACAGACAGGTAAGAGGGCCCTGCTCACAAACTTGTACTGTATGGGACAAAGCATGCTCTGCTTGCAAACGAAGCACTTGGTATACCCGTCGCCTCACGGTGGTAGCAGCCATTGTGGGCGGAACCAATAATTGTCACAGATTCCTAGTAAATTGATGGGCTGAAGATTGGTTTGCTCCAAATTCCGGCCTCCACTGTCTATAGATGATGCTCATCATCATTTATATAGCGCCAGCAAGTTCCATAGCGCTTTACATCAATGCATGTTCTCTCTTGCTGCTTCTGTGTTATGTGTTGGCACAAATGACAAAGTTGTAGGATGCGGGAAGTTCTCTGGGCTCCTTGTGCTGATTGACGGCCATAACGGTACGATTCAGGTGCCCACAAGGGGGCGATCACGTCAAGTCTTCCATCAGGGGCGGCATTGTGGAGAGAAGAGTGGTGTAAATACAACGTATTGGTGTTTTTACTGTAAGGACGGGGTCACATCCGTTATACAATGTTCCCTTTTTATATTTTTATTTTTTTAAACACACCTCCAAGGTAGAGGTTAGAGGTCACAGTACCAAACATCTGCCAACTCTCTAACAATGGTTACCCCCTCCGTCTTTAACTGCTCTTTGGGGCGTATTAAATTAAGAAGGCAGATCGTGGTTAAGCGCGATTGTACACTTTCCGTTACCGCAACATCGCAGATTTTCCTTTGCACCCTATAGGGATGCAAATGGAAATGCGCGATGTTGCGGTACCGTATTGCCATTTTATGTGCGTAATGGCGATCTCCCTTAACTGAATATGCCCCTTAATGCCTCAGTTGTGCAATGCTATGTACTGGTATTTTTTAATGAAATAAAAATAAAATGATTTAATAAAGAATCATGGACTCGAATTTTGTGAAGAATAGAGAGGCATCACCCCTGTGGTCTCCCCTACAGTTTAAAGCTGCTCTACCACCTAGGACAATATTTTCTGGAGGTGCCCCTAGCTCTGGGATCTCCTCCGTTCCTTGGAAAGCCCCTGACGTATACAGAGGAGGGAGTGGGAGGGCCAATCACAAGCTGCAGTCGAGAGAATAAGGATATACAATTATCTATGACAGAAACAGGATATTTACTTGTGAGAGTTGTGGTCTAAGGTGAACTTATACCCTATAACCATGGCAAACGATCAGCTTTTAATAACTGTGTTCGCTTGTCCCGCTTTAATTCAAATCTACACCTAAATGTAATATTGGTAAGAGTAGCTAAGCATCTCTGCCAATTTTAAAGAACACATTCACTCCCCTCACATGCCCCTCACATTCACTCTCTCGCCAAATCCTATGTTTCCAGCTTCGCAACATTGCCCGCATTCGGCCCTTCCTCTCCCAGGATGCCACCAAATCTCTCGTCCACTCTCTGATCATCTCCTGCTTGGACTACTGCAACCTTCTCCTTATCGACCTCCCCCTCTCTCATCTCGCTCCCCTTAGATCTGTACTTAACGCCGCTGCTAGGCTTATTTTCCTCTCTTGCCGTTCCACCTCTGTCTCCCCACTCTACCAAGCCCTTCACTGGCTCCCCTTCCCCTACAGAATTCTTTTCAAGCTCCTCACTCTGACTTACAAGGCCCTCGCCAACTCCACTGCTCCCTACATCTCTAACCTTATCTCTATTCACACACCCTCCCGCTCACTGCGATCGTCCAACGATCGTCGCCTCTTCCCCCTCTGATTACCTCCTCTCACGCACGTATCCAAGACTTCTCCCGCGCCGCTCCCTTCCATTGGAACAAGCTCCTCCGCTCCATCAGAACTTCCCCTAATCTGTCCTCTTTCAAACGAACATTAAAAACCCACCTTTTCCTTTAAAGCCTTCCAGTCTCATGCCTAAACTCCCACTGGTCGGCCTCCTCTCTTTCTCATCCTTCTCCCCCTTCCTCGACTCCGTCTCCGTTTCTCCCGTCTCTACGTCTCATCCATGTGTCTGTCTGTCTTCCCCTCCCTTTAGATTGTTCGCTCCTTTGACCAGGGCTCTCCTACCTCCTGTTTCCATCACTTTTAACTGCGCTCTCCAGCTACTCAGCTCACCTCCTCTCAGTCCCTCTGCCCTCTGTCTCCTCTCGCTTCTCTCCGCTCCCCTCAGTGACTCTCAACCTGTCATCCGTGCCCACCCTCTTGGGCCATAGTTACCGGCCTGTACTCACTTTTCCCCTCCCTCCCTCTCTTTCATGCTGTGCCTGAGCCCCCAGAGTTATAGTGCTTACTGTTACTTGTACTGTGCTGTTTCACCTTGTACTGTGCCATTGTTTGTCCCTGTACGGCACTACGGATACTTTGTTGTGCCCTATAAATAAAAATTAATAATAAAAATTAATAATAATGAAGAATTTCAATGAAATCCCGATCATAAGATCGCTGCGTTTCTGATCATTGGGGAAGTGACTTCTTTACCGAAATAAAATTCCTGTATGGAGCTGTATTTTAGAATATTCTAACCTAAGCTGTTAAAATGGACATTTAAATGCGACACTGCTGCATGGTAGTGACTGGAGACAAATCCCAGTAGCAGGATAGCAAATGCAACTTAAAAAAAAAAAAAGCAGACATTCACAGAAATGTGGCATTGTGCTGTAAGCAACTTCAAAATGTCTGTTTGGTTTTTTTAACAAGAGGAAGGGCTAGACAGTGTAGTTGACTTTTTTTTTTTTTTTTTTTTTTTTTTTACAATGTTCCTGAAACAAGTGCGGCACAATCCTATATCTTACATCTTGTTGTGATTGGGCAAGGAAAATGCCCAATCACAACAAGGGGCCACCTGACCTGTGGTTCTATCTTGCGGCTCCAAACCTTCCTCTACTCTCCTCCAGCGACCTGTTTTGAAGATCTGGTCTGGACAACCTGTGTTGTGAAACTACAAGACCCAGCACCTCACCCTGACACCTCACTGTTGACTATTGGTTGGCAAGGCATGCTGGGGCTTGTAGTTTCACAACTCCTGGAGTGGCAACAGATTGTCCAGACCTGGAATAGATGATGCTGTTGCTGATTAAACCGTCCACAACATGGGAAGGGCTAGTGTAGCCCTCGGGCCCTGTTGTATGCTCACAGGCGGATCGCACAACGGAGAATGAACACGGATCAGGCTGGGTTCCAGCTCTGCCTTTTATTACAGATGGGACGATGTGACATTTTCAGAGATTACCGTTAATCCTAATTCACTGCTCATCTCTTGTCTGTGGGTGACACTGCCTAACGGCATCCAGGGGGCAGATATACAAGCTTTATATACGTTATACAAGCAGTACAGCATTTGGTAACAAGACGGCATCAGTCTGGACAAACAAAACCCTGCTCAGTATTTTTGGGCTCTCTGAGCCCGGGGGGTAAATGTATCAAGCTGAGAGTTTTCTTGCGGGTTTGAAAAACCGATCACATTACAGCTATCATTTATTTAGTACATTCTGGAAAATGACAGCTAGAATCTGATTGGTTGCTATAGGCAACGTCTCCACTTTGCAAACCCACCGGAAAACTCGCGGCGTGATACATCTAACCCCCGGGTCTTGTATCACTTCAGCGTTGAGTGATCCTTGAAGTCGTACGTTAAGACTTTAAATGCATTACAGAGATTTATCAATTCCACCGACCAATATGGAAACAAAATCAACTAAAAATAAATCTGACGATTATTATATTTATGCAAGTTTATGGTTGCTGTGGATCCACGGTAAATTCACACAAATGCCCCCCGGATCCACACTTTTTGTGTTCAATCCGGCTTTATATATATATAATTTTTAGTATGGATCCAGCTTTTACAGTCTTCCATTCGTAGGCGATTCTGCAAATATTGTTTGGTGACAGAAAGGTCAGTGGGAACCCTGTTCGTTGGACAGAGACGAGGCGTGAGAGCTAAATTAGGCTTTGTCCTTCCTAATGATGTTGCACTAAGCAGTGGCTTAATCCTGGCAGCCTCTCTTTAGAAGCAGGCCCTCCCGCTGCGTGACCTAAATTCCTGAGCCCCCCTCTCGCTGCGCTCATTACAGCCGTTTAGCTGAGGTGGCGCTGGTAGATCTTTCCTCTGATCAGGCATTTGTGTGTAGATGCCGTGGGATTTCGGGACCTCCCCTTGGCCCCCTGCCCACCATCATTAACGGACCAACCGCCAGTGAGAGTCAGTGGAGGAAGCTTTACTAAAGCGTCTAAAAAGTAAAAAGTGGAGGTGTTGCCCATAGCAACCATTCATGACTTATCTAGTGCATTCTAGAACACGATAGCTTAAAACTAATATGATTGATGCCTGGACAAATTGTAGGACGGGTTAATGGTTTTCCCACCTTCACTAAATAAAGTGCTTTATATCATCAGGCAGAACTGTTTATTCTCAGTGCCCAGCTTGGCTTTCAGCATTGGATACAATTGTGTCTAGTGAGCAGCTTTGTGTCACATCCCAGAGTAACAAAAAAAAAAAAAAAAAACAACTGCAGCTGTTATAAAGACAAGGCTGAAAAGCACAGAAGACAGATAGAACAAGCGTTGTTTTTAGTAACAGCATATTCAAGGAAAACAAAAACGTCTTCAAATAAATTGGTTAACCTAATGTACTGGTTTATTTTTTTCTTGAATGCCAAACAGCTTGGTTTACTAAGAAAATCATTGAGGGGTTGCTCACTATACATTGCCATATCTTTGAACAATGCTGTGATACATCAAGACAGGATCTACATTAGTGTTGAATGGGAAATATCTAAATTGTGGCACACCTCTGACAGCTGGGCGTGACTGTGTTGTGTTTAGAGGTGTGGCCAAGGCATAATGGGTGTGGTCTCACTCCAGGGGTGTGTCCAGCACTCCAAAATGGTAGTCCGCTGCCAAAACCTCTTTCAACACTGGCCTACCAGAGAGGGGACATACCAATCAGCTTGTATGAGTAGAGACAAACATACCAACGACATCTAAGCACCCTCAAATGCGGACTCCCGCCGAAATTGGGATAATTGGGAGACATGGTGTCCGTATACTCAGCACAGTACCAACCAATTTCAGACATGTCATCATGGCAGCTCCAACTGAGCAAAGGCGGGCTTTATATAAGGGATGTCAGTACAAAATATCCATCTACTTAAGACGTGATTGACTAGGGTCTAATACCCTTAAGGTGTGCAGTCTTCCATTCCTGCTCATCTCTGGATAGGCACAGCAGCCAATCAGATCATCAGAATGCTTACAGCAGTACAGAGTATTTCAGTATACAATAGTGCTAATCTGACATGATTTGAGGAGAGGAATGGAGGCAGCAGGAAGTCACGGACTGAGAGTTATATAGTGGAAGGAGCAGGGTCTCCAGCAGCACAGAGTATATCAGGAGATGAGTGATGTGTTAGTGAAGACAGGGCTGCATGTGACAGGGGCAGTGACATGATGTGAGGAGGGGAATGGAGGCAGCAGGAGAAGCCACAGACTGAGAGTTATATAGTGGGAGGAGCAGGGTCCCCCAGCAGCACAGAGTATATCAGGAGATGAGTGATGTGTTAGTGAGAACAGGGGCAGTGACATGATGTGAGGAGGAGAATGGAGGCAGCCTTTAGGCACTGTTATTTTATAACGAGTAGAAGTGTCACAATTATTGTACATCTTTTAATTCTGAAACTGTAATTATACCGACTACCCAACACCAGAAAGCTTGAGAGAAATCATTTAATGTTTCACAAGAGCAGCACAGGCCCCGCAGTAAACCCTACATCAATGGCAGCAGAAGGGTTAAGGTGTACGTGTTACCGGCGCGCAGCAGAGGCCGCCATGTTATGGGCGGAACCAATATTTTGGAGAACGCCTCCCTTGGGTTGGTGGCGGAAGAATTATCAGTACCGGCATAATCCTGTCGTGTTTGGTACAACAAAGCTGAGTTGGTTCTCAGTTCCTGTGGGTGCAAATGACATCATGACCATCACCCGGGGAATCGGTTCCTCTACCGGAAAGATGAGCGGTTCCCCGGTCAGAAGTAGTCATCACCCGGATGAATGCGACAGTTTTACCTCCATCACCCCAAGAAGATGGATTTCTCCATGCCGTCCTCTACCTGCAGGTACTCCAGCTGTGCTGGGTAATACTGGCTCTGGTACCGTGGGCTGTTTCTTACATACTGCAAGTAATCGGGGGCTCCAGGACAGGTGACGTTATCAGCCAGGAGGACGGTGCCAGCTCTCAGTAGGTCAGATTCCTAGAAAGAGTAGAGCGTAAACTTAAACCATGAATGAAAAATGGGCAACAAGGGGCAGGCGGCAGGTGCAAAAACGCAGAGCGAGGGGGCAAAATACGCACAGAGTCGGGCGGAGTGGGCATGCAAGAGCGCAGTCAGGCAGAGCGCACACACAAGAGCGCAAAGTCATGGGCGGAGGGCGCACGCAAGAGAGCAGAGTCAGGGGCGGAGCGCACACACGAGCGCAGAGTCAGGGGCGGAGCGCACACACAAGAGCGCAGAGTCAGGGGCGGAGCGCACACACAAGAGCGCAGAGTCAGGGGCGGAGCGCGCACACAAGAGCGCAGAGTCAGGGGCGGAGCGCGCACACAAGAGCGCAGAGTCAGGGGCGGAGCGCACACACAAGAGCGCAGAGTCAGGGGCGGAGCGCACACACAAGAGCGCAGAGTCAGGGGCGAAGCGCACACACAAGAGAGCAGAGTCAGGGGCGGAGCGCACACACAAGAGCGCAGAGTCAGGGGCGGAGCGCACACACAAGAGCGCAGAGTCGGGCGAAGCGCACACACAAGAGCGCACAGTCAGGGGCGGAGCGCACACGCAAGAGTGCACAGTCAGGGGCGGAGCGCGCACACAAGAGCGCAGAGTCAGGGGCGAAGCGCACACACAAGAGAGCAGAGTCAGGGGCGGAGCGCACACACAAGAGCGCAGAGTCAGGGGCGGAGCGCACACACAAGAGCGCAGAGTCAGGGGCGGAGCGCGCACACAAGAGCGCAGAGTCAGGGGCGAAGCGCGCACACAAGAGCGCAGAGTCAGGGGCGGAGTGCGCACACAAGAGCGCAGAGTCAGGGGCGGAGCGCACACACAAGAGCGCAGAGTCGGGCGGAGCGCACACACAAGAGCGCAGAGTCAGGGGCGAAGCGCACACACAAGAGAGCAGTCAGGGGCGGAGCGCACACACAAGAGCGCAGAGTCAGGGGCGGAGCGCACACACAAGAGCGCAGAGTCAGGGGCGGAGCGCACACGCAAGAGCGCACAGTCAGGGGCGGAGCGCGCACACAAGAGCGCAGAGCCAGGGCAGAAGCATTCATGGATGAGAGCAGGGTTCTCACATATATAGGAGAACAATATTAACCTCGCACCTAAAACAAAAACTCATGATCACAATTGACTGTTGTAAATATAGTAATAATATTACACAGCGTATATGTTTCTTTAGATAAAATGGTGATCTGCACAAAACTGCTTCATTCGGAGGAGGGGGCTCGATGCCTTACTCACCTCTAGTAATTTGGTGTCAGGAAGATAACTGACTTTCCAGTGGTCTATAAACACCAGGTCAAACTTTTCGATATCAAATTTCTTCTTCAGCTGAGGAATCAGAGCGGAGGTAGAACCCAGCAACAGTTCCACCTAGGAGACAAGAAGTGGATGAGAACCTCCCTGTACATGGGCTGGACTCCTGCGGCCTTCAGCAACAGGCCATCCCCCCAAGAGGTCTCACTCTCCCTTCGCTGCGTGGAATTACGGCTGGATTTACTATCCATTGGATGCGAGTAGAAGACACCAACCACCACGGAGAAGTGAATGAAATGCAAGGAGCAGGGAAGGGGTCAAGTAAGAGAATGATCTTGTCATGTGGGACACAGGGCTATGAGGCTATTAACCTAGCTGTACGTGAGGAAAGCACTGTACATACTAATCGAATAAACTTCACATGTAGATCATGACGGGATCCACCCGTGTACAGATAAATCTCCTGGATCAGGCCTGGCCAACCTGTGGCTCTCCAGGTGTTTGTGAAACTACAAGTCCCAGCATGCCCTGTCAGCTAATGGCTGACTACTGGCAAAGCATGCTGGGGCTTGTAGTTTCACAATAGCTAGAGAGCCACGGGTTCTCCAGGCCTGTTTTGGAAGGTGAAATAGAGACACCCCCACCCCACACACACTTTATCAAAAGAAAAAAAAAAGAAAATAACTTGCCACTTAGTTTCTCAACTACACATCTCAGGTCATGTCTGAAGGATTTTACTAGCTGCCAACATGAAGTCGTCCTTTCCCTCAATCCATATAACATCTAGAGTCTAGACAGAGCCGGTGCTACCATTAGGCAAATGTAGGCGGTTACATAGAGCACTGATGGTTAGGGGGCGTCTAATACGATGAATGTGTGATATGATTGGCAGCAGGGTGGCTCAGTGGTTAGCACTTCTGAATCACAGCTTTCGGGGTCATGAGTTCAAGTCCCGACCATGGCCTTATCTGTGTGGAGTTTGTGTTTGTATGTTCTCCCTGTGTTTGCGTGGGTTTCCTCTGGGTGCTCCGGTTTCCCCCCACACTCCAAAAACATACTGGTAGGTTAATTGGCTGCTATCAAAATTGACCCTAGTCTGTCTGTCTGTGTATGTTAGGGAATTTAGACTGTAAGCTCCAATGGGGCAGGGACTGATGTGAAAAATCTTTGTACAGCGCTGCGGAATTAGTATCTAATATATAAATGCTTAGTGGCGTCTGTGTGTGAAAAAAAAAAAAAACAAGTTGCAGCGCCACCTGCTGGGCAGAGTTAAACACTGACCTACTAAATTCTTAGTGTGTGTGGGAAAAAAAAATCAAAAAGGGCTGAAATTTGGTAGGGCTCAAACTCATTTTCGTGAGGTAATTTTACCTCATGAACACACATGTGTAGAGGCATGCGTTAGTGTGTGTGTGTGTGTGTGTGTGTGTGTGTGTGTGTGTGTGTGTGTGTGTGTGTGTGTGTGTGTGTGTGTGTGTGTGTGTGTGTGTGTGTGTGTAAAAAACTATTTTCTCAGAAAGGGCTCATCCAATTGACCTGAAATTTGGTATACTGACATTATTTGACAAAAAAATTAGAATAGTCAAGTCAGTTAACTTCCATCATCCCCCCTTCCCCCCGTGGGAGGGGTAGTAAAGGCTAAATTTACGAGTTGAGGGGTCAAACTCATTTTCACGAGGTAATTTTACCTCATGAACACACATTAAAAAGGCCGCTTGCGTCGGGAACTAACGCTCTTCCCCTGAGGAGGCCTGGGCTAGGTCCAAATGCATGACAAGAACCTTTTTAAGACCTTAAGTAGCTTGATTTGACTAGAATGCATGAGTATCATGCACGGGTTAACATATATATATATATATATATATAAAAACAAGTTAACCTGTGCATGATACTCATGCATTCTAGTCAAATCAAGCTACTTAAGGTCTTAAAAAGGTTCTTGTCATGCATTTGGGCCTAGCCCAGGCCTCCTCAGGGGAAGAGCGTTACTTCCTGATGTAAGCGCCCTTTTTTAACGTGGTTTTGTCCACATGTCGCCACCTCATCATTCTTCTCCATCACCTCATCCTTCATCTTCATCGCCACATCCTTAATCTCCATCGTCTTACTATTCTAAAACCTCTCGCTACACAAAGTTTCTGCTAAACACCTTATCGCTGTGCTCAATCAGTCTTCCTTGAAGGGCAGTATTCATAACCTGCACTTTCACATCACTGCTTCTCCGTACTCGTGAAAATGCGACATACAATTGTCCATGACCAAACACAGGCTCTGGTAAATAAATACCCACACGGTCAAGAGTTTGAGCCCTCAACTGGTAAATTTAGCCTTTACTACCCCTCCCATGGGGGGAAGGGGGGATGATGGAAGTTAACTGACTTCACTATTATAATTTTTTTGTCAAATAATGTCAGTATACCAAATTTCAGGTCATTCGGATGAGCCCTTTCTGAGAAAATAGTTTTTTACACACACACTAACACAAGCCGCTAGGCTTATATATATATATATATATATATATATATATATATATATATATATATATATATATATATATATATATATTTATAAATAGCTGATGATGATATGATGTCACTCATCCAGTGTTTTCAATGCCTCTAAGAGACACCCAGCAGGTTCTTACACGTTCCTCCATGTTAGTGTTACGTTGGGAGTTTGGCGCTTGGTGATGATGTCACATCTCACAGCCACACATAATGAGGAATAGCAGCTGCCACTCCCATCTGCTATGGTAGGAAGCAGCTGGGATGAGGACACAACAGCTGAGCCTCCCACCTGCACCTAGATCCACCCAAACTATGTCAAGACACAGCCAAAACCGCGCCCGTTTTAGGAAAGGACACACCCATTTAGATCCAAAATCAGGACTGTCCCAGTAACATTGGTACACTTAGTAGCAGATTTGTTAAAGTCGTACTTGCAAACTCTCCCGGAGTTTCAAGTAGGATGCCCAGGCGACTAGGGAATTCTCTTGCATCCTACCCATTTCCTCGTGAAGTGGGCGATATGCTGCCTCCAAGACGAGATTTGTCTCGAATCGTGTCATTTTAGTCCCCGCCCCCATAAAATTATGTGATTGCGGCATTGCATCTTGGAGGATGGGGCGATTTGTGGCTTCTGCTCTATTCCTTCGGGAGGGGACAGTAGACAAGTTACTAAGTTAAAGTGTCCTGTCGTCTCCATCCATTGAGGCCCCGAATAACTGATATTCATGATGTTCTGGGTCTAGGTGAATAGAGAGTCTGCATTTCAATGGATATTCTTAGTCCAGCCCACAGAGAAGCTGCCTCCATAGTGCATTGGCGACAGTTCCATGTTAAAGAACAATTCTAAAATGTTACATTTTATTTATTTACTAAAAGGTACGCCTATAGGAGCCATGATAAATTCTGGACCTCCACCTGCGAGGCCTGGTCTGCGAAGTAGTCTGCCACCGTCACGCCGGGTCAGTGCTAATGCTGCGGAAGGCCAAAGTCACAAGAGCACAGCAGCACAGAGGGAGAGGTGAGAAGTCCCCACCAAACTGCTACAGAAGAGGGTTAAAGTCCACTTTAAAACATCAACAACTGTAATTGTTTTTTTAATGATGCCCAGATTAATTAATCCGTTTCAGTGACACAGTAATTATTGTATGTATTTTCCGCTCCGGAGGGAATCCTCAAAACATGCCCTGCGAGTCTAAAAGATGAACAAGAGCCATCTGCACGCCTGCTGGATGCTGGAACTTCCCCCTCCGCTTGTACACGGATAACCCGCTATCAGAGGGAGCAGAGCCTCCATCCCTACACATACTAACCCACCCCAAAAACTGCTTATATTAGTGATCCCTGCACCTGCTATACAAAGCCGCAGTCTAGAGACCATCTAGACCAGAGGAATCACTACAGAGTCACTAATAGGTACTACCGTGTGCGCAAGTGGGCCGCAACACAACTTAATTACAAGAGCGCAAATTAACTACAATCAAGGATTATATTGTCCTCCTCATCTCTCTCCCATTGCCCCCTTATATCTCTCACAATGATATATCTGAACACCTCCCTTACTACGGCATTCTGGGACGTTCTGCCTGACGTCTCTGTGCTGTAGGCTAATAACTTTCTGATCTACACAATCTGGAGACACTTCCTGATACTTGTCAGAAGCCTCTGAAACAGGGGTGTAAAATCACTGACAACACAATGACACAGATGTGCAACAGCAGAAAACACTACGTTTACCAGCCATGAGTACAGGCAAATGTATTTTCTTATGAATGTGTTGACCTATACATTTCTATCATCCAGGCCTTCCTTTGCCGCAATAATTGACACAATACTTGACTATTATAAGAGATGCTCAGGCTCGGGTCCTCGAGAACCAAACACACCCGAACTTAGGGGATCCGAGTACCGAGCCGGCTCGGTACTGTCGCGCGCCCTCGGAATTGAAAGAGAGGCAAAACGTCATTGTGACGGCGTCGGATCTCGCAAGTTTTGAATTCCTTTTTAAGATCCAACATAGCGAGGGGTGGGGAGGAGGGCGGACCCTCATTTATCTTTTCTGCCACTGCTGTGTGCCAATGTGTCCTAGATGTGCTAGGAACTGCCGCGTGTTTGTGTCATTGCTCTGTCGCTCACCATCCAGCCAGGTCACTGCAGTATTTGTTTGAAAGTGTATGAAAATAATATTGTGATCTGTGAGGTGGTCAAAATTGACTGCAAATGACTTGCAATTAGTGTTATTGAAGTTAATAATAATGTAGGAACAAAAAAAGAGCAAAATTATGTGATTTTAGCATATTTTAGCAATTTTTCTAAAAAATCCAAAACCAAAACACACAAGGGCGTTTTTGCCAAAACCAAAACACGAAGCTAATCCAGATCCAAAACCAGATCACGGGGGACAGTGAGCATCTCTAATTATTATAGATCTGCAGAATACGGCGCTCCAACGCAGACAGTTTCATAGAAAGGAACCAGAAAACCATTCCTGAAGGTGTTAAGTGAACTGCAGATCCAGACGTACAGTAAACTGTCCCAATTCACTGGGAGTGATGGGTAATCTCTAATGACAGCCCGACCAATGACCTTCCTGATGCACAGTCTGACTGGACCCCAGGGTAGGAGCTGCCCCCTGTCCTCCCCCTACCCCACAGAGCTGGAGCAGTCGGCCTGTCAAAACCTTGACCTCCGCCAACATATATTTTTTCCTTATCAGAACCGTGTTTGTGAAGGTTATTTATAGTTGCAGATCAGTTAAACAAATGCTTAATAGTTTACTAAGTGAATATCATGTACCCAGAATACACCTCAGGGTGAGAATGTTCCGAATCTCTAACTTCTGCTTATACCATTATAGTTCTGGTGCTATAGACGCGCAACCCCTCTGTATTTGCTTTACTTTCTTTCCCTCGGATAACAAGTGTAAAAATCAGAACAGTTCACCACTAAAAAAGGACAAAACAAAAATATAGCTGGCCTTTGTAAAAGGCTGCATGAATGCTGTTTTATGTGCGATTGTCACCAGAATCTCCCTGCATCAGTATGCCAGGAGCCTTATATCACTACTTTGTGCTGCTGGGGGACCCTGCTCCTTCCACTATATAACTCTCAGTCTGTAGCGTCAATGTAGTGCAGCCATGCACCATGGGTCATTCACGTGTGTCCAGATTAACATGGACGATAGCTGCACCCTAATCAATGCCATCTCCAGCAGAGCGATGAATTTAATTCCACTTATCTGCGATGAGGGCCAGCATTACATTATGCACATGCACTGGGCAGGGGTCTCACCTTGCAAGTCTGACCTGTTATCCGTCTCTCTGCCTCTTTCTCCTGAGCTGGAGGTGAGGAGGGGGTCAGTGGGTTTTGGGAGCTACGAGAGAAGAGCTGAAGGGGCAGCTGCAGACAATGCAGCGTGGTGTAGAGCAGGGCATCCTGCAGCCGCCACTTCTGCTGGTGGGGGGTGGGCTGCGTGGCGTCTCTTGCTGGCTGCTCAGCCCCGCAGCAGGAAGAGGAGGGGGTGGAAGGCAGGGGGTTATCAGAGACAGGGGGCAGCTATGGGTGGACAGGTGTAAGGATAAATCGGGTACGGTGAATGAGAAGAAAGAGAAACGTATAAACATAATGAAGACATACAAGTATCTAGCTCTGAAGGTGCCCCCTGGCACCGCAGCCCCTCACTGCCCACCTGTGTATCCAGTCCCGCATGCTGCAACACTTCCTTAGCCACCTGGGCATAGTGTGGGTTCATTTCTATTGTGATGAGTCGTGCACCAGGGGGCAGCAAACGGGCAATCCTCACAGTTGAATACCCACAGTATGTGCCAAGCTCCAACACCCATCGAGGGCGGGTCTCCAACACCACTGCATCCAAGATCTCACCTGGCATGGAAACAAGGACAGGTCATGAAGACAGAATGCAAACGATGACTTGTAGAGATCAGAAGACGACTCGCTCCGCTTACCTTTCTTATCTCCCACGTTCATGGCCCATTCCACCTTGGAGCAGTAGGAATCCACAGCCGAGATTACGCTGAGGGCATCGCCGTACTTGGCGTAACGTTGCACGTACCGCAGCATCCTAACGGGCCGCGTGGTTCCAGACAGGAGGTCTCGCAGTCGCTCTAGGTAGTTGTCATGCCACCAGAGTGCCCACTCGCCATTGGTGCGCACTCGCCAGACGACCAGGAGGATGGCACTCACCAGCACAGCGCCGAGAGTCAGGACCACCGCTAGCATCACGTGACTACCGTCAGGGACTGGGCACAGCAAGACGACGCCTGACTGCCAGAATATAGACAAACATTAAGTCCTGGACATAGAACGGAGCGTTTAATTTCATGTAAAAATTAAGTAAAGCATTTGTGTGTCAGTAAACGATCTCTTTAAATATGACGTACGATTTACTAACATGGTGCAAAGCTGCACTGAAACCACAACAACCAATCAGCAATTAGCTTTTATCTAATGTGAATTAAGCTGGGTACACACCTATGCAATTATCGTGCATATTACACGATAAACTACCATTTGGTCAGACATTGCGAGTGTGTATATCATCATCATCATCACCATTTATTTATATAGCGCTACTAATTCCGCAGCGCTGTACAGAGAACTCACATCAGTCCCTGCCCCATTGGAACTTACAGTCTAAATTCCCTAATATACATACTCAGACAGACAGAGACAGACACAGACTAGGGTCAATTTAATAGCAGCCAATTAACCTACCACTATGTTTTTGGAGTGTGGGAGGAAACCGGAGCATCCAGAGGAAACCCACGCAAACACGGGGAGAACATACAAACTCCACACAGATAAGGCCATGGTCGGGAATTGAACTCATGACCCCAGTGCTGTGAGGCAGAAGTGCTAACCACTGAGCCACCGTGCTGCCCACGATCATGTTTTATCGTACCAAAGCACATTGCTTCTGTTGATTTGGTTTTGTAAACTTCCTAAAAATTACGATCAACGATGTCGGGCAAATGTGGCAGTGTGTACACACTCACAACCAGCAGTGTTGTCAGATATCTGTAGAGTGTACAGAGTCACCATCTTTTTAGCAGATGGTTATGAGAGATGAAGATCACAGATGTGATGGTAAATCATGTAGGTTTGTACACATGAATCTGCTGCTCATCGGGACTTTCAGTCGTTGGTAAAATCGTTACAAAACTTGCATTTGAAGTAAGATTACATATGAATATACCCAGCTTTCGAGAATGAAATAAAACATTCCCCATCTCAGTCTGCAGCTCTGATCATAGTATGAATGCAGTAAGCACAGGGGAGCTTTAACTGAGGTAAGTAGGGCTCATTTGCCAACATTGCATTCAGGTGTAAGCTTTGCATTGAACTAAAGCAACCAATCAGAAATCAGCCTCTCTCTGCCGTTAGGAGTTACAAGGACATTCCAAAGACACTTTGTGGCTAATTTAATTCCTCCCAAAGGGTCATTTAAAGACAGTCTGGATCCACAATGCTTCTATATGTGAGCATATAGAAGCATTGTGTCCGCCGAGTGTGTTTCGGGGTCCACGGCCATCTCATGGTCTTTGGGAGCACCTCTAAGTGGTGGTAAACATCACATCTTCCAATCAAGTACTTTGGGACGACCCTCTTAATTTAAATGTTTCTTCCGTGTCACTTTTGTGTGTATTAGGCTTTTATTACATGTATCAAATTGCACCTATACTGCTCTATCTAGGAGATGTGCAAAAGATAGGTGCAAAGTGTTTCCCATCATAGAAGGGGCGAGACACGATCTCTGTGACCACAGAGTTGAGGGGTAGATTTCAAGACCTTCTCTGGGGGTGAAAGGCTGTGTGGCTTTCCGCAAAGCAGGTAACTCCCCGTCTATACCCTCTCTCCACCCATTTAAAAAATCTCATCCTGCAAATCGAAAGGGTATATTTACTAAACTGCGGGGTTGAAAAAGTGGAGTTGTTGCCTATAGCAACCAATCAGATTCTAGGGGGCATATTCAATTGTTGCCGTTACTCGTAAAAGTAACGCAACGGCGTGCGCACTATTACAGTCATTACGGTAATAGTGCGCATTATTACAGTTATTACGGTACCTTTAACGCTGGATTTCAGCTCGCAGCTCCCTGAAATCCGGCTTGGAATTACCGTAATATTTTTTTTTTAAATACATTTTTATTCAGTTTTTTTCCAAAAAGAAACGGTACAGCATATGCTATGAGAATACAACTCATAACAGTGTTAACATCGAGAGTTTGTAATACAGGTAAAGGTATAGGACTCAGAACCACTACAGATGGAACGGTCACCAAGAGTAGTAACATATGGGCAGACAGCTATCCGGAGTACCATAGAGGGATGACGGAGAGGGGGAGGGGAAGAGGAAGTTTGAAAACAGAGAGGAGGGGGATAGTAGGGGGGAGAGGAGGAGGGTTTGTTAGTAGAGAGAAAAACAGAGAAGGAGGGGAAAAGAGGACCCAGCGAGACTCAGCTCAAATTTTTTTTTCCAAAATATCTATAACTTTCATTTTTTAAGGAGAGGATTGTGTAACATTGAAGTAATCCTGCCACCTATGCCACGTGGAGAGAAATTTGTTAGGGCGGTCATTAACTACACTAGTCATGTGTTCTAGGTTATATATATATATATATATATATATATATATATATATATATATATATATAGCAAACGCTCTGAATTAGTTCAGTTATAGAGGGGCTCTCTGGTTGTTTCCATTTCTTGGCTATTAAGCATTTGGCTGCGGTCAGGATATGGCCCGGGAGTAACCACAGTATTTTGTGGTTGTCAGGAGGTAGACGGGGGAGGATAAAGATAGATGGAATGGGGGTCTTAGGCTAGTTATTTTATAATTAAGGTCAGCTACCTCCTTCCAGAAAGGGATCATTTTTGGGCAGCTCCACCAAATATGGGACAGGGAGCCACACTGGCCATAGTTGCGCCAGCAGAGGTCAGAGGTTGTCGGATAGATTGTTCTCAGTCTGGATGGGACTAAATAGCAACGGAATAAGAGTTTGTAGGAATTTTCTTTTATCTGTGTACAGATAGATTTGGCAACGAATCTCCGTCCACTCCTCTGGGTCCAAGGTCTCAGCCATCTCCTCCTCCCAGCGGAGCTCATGAGCCTCTTTGTCAGGCAAATTGTGATTCATTAGTAGAGAATAGAAAAGTAGATATTAAGCCTTTAGATGAGGTTTTGTTTTCACAAAAGGTGTCTATGGGGGGAGGGATTGTGAGGAGCACGAGGATCTATTAAGGTGGAGAAAATGAACGGTAATATTTTTAACGCCGCGGGAAACGGCAACAATTGAATGTGCCCCTAGCTGTCACTTTGTAGAACGTACTAAATAAATGACAACTAGAATCTGATTGGTTGCTATAGGCAACGTCTCCACTTTTGCAAACCCACAGTTTAGTAAATCCAGCCCTAAGTCTTGTTTCTCCTACTTCAGTGCCAAAGTAGATGAGCTTAATCTGCAATTAACAAGGAACCGCCCAACTTCTACTATCAACCTGTGCAAATTTTTAACCCCCCCCCCCCCAAAAAAAATAGTCTGCTTCCTGAAAAAACCTAGGCACACCTATGCAAACGTAGACAGGTAACATGACGGAGAGAATTTGCTCTGCAATGTTGCACGCATTTTGGAATTGAGCCCCATACCAGGCAACACAACGGTCAGTATTGGTTTAAAGGTCCATGTTTATTAGCTAAACACCCCCTCCTCTAATTCAGCATTCACTTCACTAAACGCTCATACAGTCTCTGCAGTACTACAGATGTGTTAGGTAGAAGGAAGCAATTTTGAGATAGAAGAGGGAGGAGACAGAGGGGCCATATTAATATTATTATTGCTTAACAGATTCCAATGCAGCGAGAGACTGGAATTTCAAGATCCTGGAACAATCACCTGATACAAAAGAACTGCAGCCAACACAAGACACTACAATCAGCCACACACTGCCTCTGCAATCTCACACAGCACATCACTTACTGGCTGGCTGTGGGATCCTCAGCAGTCTGTTGTGTGAGACCTGAGTGGGAGACGGAACTCAATCCTTTACTCTCCGCCTTCTTTTCCATCAGGACACCAGCCTTCCCACTGAGAGACAGACATTCATGCACACCCAGAACAGCCTGCAAGGAGGCGATGCTGTGTGTGGAACTACAAGTGTCAGAATGCCCTGCCGGCTGACTCCATGTGCCTTGTTATAGTCACAGCCTGGCTTGTATCAGTGTCTGCATCTATAATCTAGGTTCTCCTGGCATGAGCATTAAAATAGCCACAATTCTTAAACCCTTTCTCTGCCAGGGGTCCTTGCCTAAATTTTACCTCAATGAAGCCCTGCCATATGAAGAGGAGGGGAGTATATAGTTATAAATCAAGTAAACAAGCCATGTTGTGATGTAAGGGGGTGCAATTGCAAAAAAAATTTTTTGCATGTAGATAAAATACTGTCTGCTTTCGCACATAGCACAAATACCGGGCGGCTTTAGTTCCACATTGTAATTTAGAGTTGAGTTTGAAAGCTAAATCTGGCTCGGATCACTGGGTTACACCTGGGGCGGGTACCTATGCCCCGAGCTTCACATACTATGCACAGGACATTGGGATAACATTGCTACAATCCACTACGTGTGGGGCTAGCCCTGGCATAAAAACCAATGTTGATGGCATGAAAAGGTTTAAAGGGGACGTATGGGGCACACTTGCAGCAAATATGATCGGGCAGCATAGTGGCTTAGTGGTTAGCACTTCTGCCTCACAACACTGGGGTCATGAGTTTGATTCCCGATCCTTATTTTATCTGTGTGGAGTTTGTATGTTCTTCCCATGTTTGCGTGTGTTTCCTCCGGTGCAATGGATTCCTCCCACATCCCAAAAACATACTAGTAGGTTAATTGGCTGCTATTAAATTGACCCTAGTCTCTCTCGGGCTGTGTCTATGTGTGTTAGGGAATTTAGATTGTAAGCTCCAATGGGGCAGGAACTGATGTGAGTTCTCTGTACAGCGCTGCGGAATTAAGGGCGCTATATAAATAAATACATGATGATGATGATGATGAATGTAGTAAAGGTGGTACGACTGGAAACGAAGGCTGTGCAGAGATATTATAAACGGCAGGCCGCACTGTAGGTAGCACTGGTCATGTTACAAAGATGCTGTGATGGAAGAGGGGTGATGCCATATCATACCTCTACTTTGACAGCAAAAATACTGGAATGTAAACCAACATTCATTGGATTGTAGCCTATCCTGAGAGAGCAGACAGCCCGGAGGCACAAAGTGGGGGAGGGAAGGGGGCCCAAAGTGGGGGAGGGAAGGGGGCACAAAGTGGGGACGGCTGTGAGCAGCCCTGGTGGTGGCAGGAAAGGCTGGATTCTCACAATTACTACTCTAGTCTGTATAAGAGCTGCCTCCAACGTACAGAGGAAAGGTGCAGTTTAAGTGGATTACACTAGATATCATAAATAACCGTCTCTCCTCAGTATACCTCTGTATAGTCACTTGCACACATCATTATCGCTCTTGTGATTATCTTCCTCAAGACTCAAAGACCACAGTCAGTCATAGAACTATGGCAGCTACAATGTGTTCAGTCACCAACCACCATGCACACGGTTAGTCCAAAGCCAGTACTGACATATCCAAGGGCACTGTCGGACAGCTATGGTCGTCTTACTAAAGCTGGGTACACACTACAGAATTTTCCACCAACTTTTTATGCCAAGCGATTTTACATGCGATCGATGGGCCGATGGCTTGGTCCATGGACTGCATACACACTAGCCTTGATAAAGGGAAGAGCGGACGTCCCTTTAGCGACTTTTTACAGCCATGTTGTCGTGAGCAATGACTGTAATTTCTTACTCACTGTTGTGGATTGGTCGGAAGTTTATACACACTACACAGCGGAAACGAGATTGGAATGAAAATATTTAACGGTACAACCAACCAAATGAGACGACAATCGTCCAAATGGGCAGACTTTCGACCATCGGGTCACTGCACACACTGACCCGACTTTCGAACGAGCGGTCGTATGTCGGCTGATTAAGTCGATTATTGGGCGAAAACCGTGTAGTGTGTACCCAGCTTAAGAAACACGCAGTATCTGGAAAGTGAAATCAGTGTTCTCTAGATATTATAATGAGATGCGGACCGAGTGTATAATCATTGTTTTACAATGTCACCGTTTCCAGGAGAGACAATCACGTGCTTTGGCGTAACGGCACTGAAGGATGTGAATATATACAGTCCCAATTCACAATGGCTGACTCACCACCGTTAGTAGGAACTGAAGCAGCAAATACACGAACAAATTATATCAACTCAAACAACGGTGAATGAAACGTGACAATATGCCACTGTCAAGGGTTAAAAGGAACCATTTTTGTTAAAGGTAGAGACCAGCCCAGTTCTCTGCAAGCATTGAGGTTATGGTGGAAAGGGACAATGGCAATACGAGAATTATTTTATAACAATATGTTTATTGCCGATGGACAAAAAAAAAAAAAAGATGTAAAAGACAAAAGCTGTTGGGAGCTTCATAATTAAATCGGGAGACAAGGTGACTCAAGTTTGAAAGGACTAGATCTAATCTAAAAAGGCTTCTTTACAGTAAAAGCAGTACAGATGTAGAATGTACTACCAATGAGGTTGTATTGGCAAATCAAATTCATTGATAGATGGGCAATTCTCTCTCCTCAATTAAAATGTTGTTTACATATATGTATCAGGAAATTGAAAAGGGCTAAGCGCCAACTTTCCACATATGAACCATTAAGGTACAATACATTGTTCAGGGTTACCCTGAATTTCTACGCCAGCTGTTTAAGAGTAAAGTATTACTTAACCCTTCATTACAAAAAGCTGAAGCTCCTCCCACATCTTTACCCAATGGGATCAAACACATGAGAATGCAGTGACATTAATGGCCCGCCCCTCAGTCCACCAATCCAGTGCATATCTGCACAGCAACTATCTGTGGAATTAGAGAAGCTCCCCCCCCCTAACATGGCAGCCCACAGCATGTGAGTGACAGAGTATGGTGAACTTATAATTATAAAAACACTCCAGTTATTTCATTTATATTATTCAGCCCTTTTTTCACACACACACACACACACCAAAAACATAATATACAGCAAATTATTTTATATATATATATATATATATATATATATATATATATATATATATATAAAAATGCAAACAGAACCTTGTAATGCCGGTCCACCACCAAATATACACAATAAATAAGAGTTGACGTAGCCTCTCCTGTCTTGCGTCCATCTCCACTTTGCGGCCTGTGTTACGTACATCTTTATTTCCTACCTCCCACTTTTTGTTTTTAAAAACTAGTAAGCAAAGAAACAAAAATCCTCAAACTCCAGCATTGTCACCGATAAAGTTTCTCTTAATAAAAAGTATTTGCTGAAAGTTTGGGCTCATTATTAAAACTATTATTAAACTCAGACTGTGACATTTCCCATTAGCCTGAGGGGTAGATTTTTCTTATCTAAAATGCGTGTGGATTTAAATCCCTCAATGTATTAATCCGTCATCACCCTCCTCCATCTTTACAACCTGTAATCCAATTTGTCTGAGCTGGCTCCTCTCTGTCGGATTAACCCTCTTTGTGCCAGTGACGTTCCTGTGCAGCTTTAGGTTCGTTGTAGGGCGAAGCTGCGTACATCGGTGGCTTCGATAGTGACCTGGCCGGTCATCTGCTCAATCAATATATGTACTCAGTGTGTAACAAGAAGCCAACAGGAGATCCTGCCTGGCACAGAACCTGTTATATCTCTCAGCGCACCGGGAGACTGGCACGTGTTTAATGACGCACTCTTAGCGAGGCGAGAGAGAGATTAAGGGGTCACTGCAAGTTGTAATGTTCTGCTCAGTGTCTGGAAAGTAAAATATTTTATTGGAGCAGAAAACGAGGTGGGAGTCTCTGGGCAACTACATATCTTCTAGCCGAGCCGTGGAACATGGGATATCTGTCAGGGGCAACGCGGAGCCTGGACGGACAGGCCTGACTTCCACACAAATTCAAAGCACCGAGATATAGAGCAGTCTCTTGTCCTCGTGGACAGGGGTCCAGGTCAAGTACTGAGGTTAGGAGCGTTGTGCAAATATTTCAGCCAGTCACTCAGTGAGGGGCTCTCAACAAGGGGCTACAAAAACAAACACGATAATTAGTACCCCGGTTTCGCAGAATAATTTTCCTCCAGCCAAAGCTTCCACAGCCCATTACCTTGCAGTTGTCAGGAACGACGCACGGCTCTGCTCCCGCCACTGACATCAGCCGGACGCCTCCGCTGAGGGGGTAGCCTGGTTTGACCAGCAAACGGTACCGTTTGCCCCCCTTCAGGAGAAGTAGCGTCCGTTCTGTGGCGAGCCAGTCTATAGTATATCTGCAAAGACAGAAGAGGGGGTGACGACAGGAAGGAGGGCACCCTGACGGAGCTCTCAGGATATACAAAGTATCACTAACAATAGGACGTAATGTGTCCTCGATTCAGGATGTTCTCTGAATAGTCCCCTTCTATCCTCATGGATTTGGTGAGAGTACATGCCTGTAACACTTTTCCATTGCAGAAGTGACAACATAAAAAAATCCCTGATTATACAGATCTTACTTACAGGAGTTTATATGTATATTAGTATCACAGGTGTATTCTATAACACACACGGGTATACCATCACACTGCAGGGTTACCTCTCCTCCAGCTCTCTCAGCTCACTCAGAAGTCGCCCATTGCTCCGGTACCAACACTGCAGCTCCAGGAGTACAGACGGGATACGAGACGTGGCCCCTTGCTGCAGGTCCATGGGCAGGCCGGGCACAGAGCCGTCCGTCTGCAGAAAACGCATACTTGCCGTTATAAAAAGGTTATATATATATATATATTCCCTCCATATCTGTGGACACCTTGGGGTACTGCAAAATACAGATATTATTAATAGAGCCGCCATGGCGGCTGCATTGTAACGATTCCCACAGATGTTTGTATTTTTATTACAGTATAACGCTCCCGGCTGTATTAGACAGAACAATGCTTTCATCACGATCCTCATAGAGGATGTTGAGGAATCAGCGATACAATCGATAATATTGCCCTTCTAAGGAGGTATTTTCTACGCATCTTGTTACACAAATGGAAACCACATTTGTCCTAAGAAGCCTAGCTGCATCTAACTACAGAGAGGATGCCGATAGGACATGAATGAATAAATGGATGGGGTATTGGACAACTGTGCGATACATATAACTGTTACACTAACAATTAAATTGTGTAAGATGAATTATGTACAACTGTATTAGAAATGAATTGTTAGTGTAAGTTCCCATCTGAAAGAGGTCACCTTGCCACGGTACATGTGCACCCGCAATTTGATTAAAAAGCGCACTAAGAACATTGTCTTTATTTCAGATGATATATAGCAACACAAGTGTCGAACACACAAATGTTTCTTCCTGTGATTAGAAGGGCTTAGGGGTATATTTACCTGTGGATTTGAAAAAAAAATAAATGGAGATGTTGCCTATAACAACCAGACTCTAGTTATCATTTATTTAAGACAGTCTACAAAATGACAGCTAGAATATGGTTGGTTTCTAGAGGCAACATCTCTCAAACCCTCAGTTTAGTAAATATACCCCTTAGTGCGCTCCTGCATTACCTCCTGGATTCTGGAACGTCGGTCGCAGCGTTGATACCAGAGAGTGTGCCGATTAGTCTGTAAAACTTACACATACATCTAAAGGACTGAGTGAGGACTCATCAAACACACACTTACCTTACCTCACCTCACCTCTCACTGTCAAATAAATTCAAATAAGGGAGGGTTGACGTCACTAGTGACAAGAAAGGGACTCCACAAAAATATTAAAAGGAACCCATCTATGGACTTCCTATTGGCTGTCCCTTTCAAGAGGCAGGCCTGTCTCTTGTCATTGTAGAAGTGTTAAGATCATCAGCAGCCATGACCGACACTCATCAATTAGTTTAGCTGAACCTCCTTCCTCTTCTGGCATTGGTGTCCTACGGACACTCCTGTGGTTATCCGATAGCGCCAAGTCACCGTGTGTCTGTGTTTCCCACATGCATACAGATTGTGGAGCGAGCTGTTGTCACCAAGCAGGAACCGAGACAACAGCTGAACTCTCTGGGATCAGGACTGGCCAACCTGTGGCTCTCCAGGTGTTGTGAAACTAAAAGTCCCAGTGTACCTTGCCAGCTAGTGTCTGACAATGTGCTGGCAAAGCATGCTGGGACTTGAAGTTTCACAAACACCTTTAGAGCCACAGGTTGGCCAGGCCTGCAGCATATCTGTGAAACAACCTCCTCATTGGTGTGATGACTCCTTGGCGCTACTCTAACTTCACCATACCCTCAAATATGTAACCATCTGTCACTCCGATTTTGGTGGACACACAGCTCCCCAAGACCTGGAGAGGTAGATCAGGGCAACAGCAGTACTCCAGGACCCAATTGTCCCTTTCCTGTCAGGGGCAGAGATCTGGATCTCAACGCCAGCCTGACTTCAGCTATCACTGGGTAGTGAATGCCAATTTGCTGTTTCTGGAGCTGGTTTTTAAAGGCAAACATTACCTCCTTAGGAGTTTAAGCACCTGTCTGATTGGTCCTTTTCTGTGTTTACCTTTTCACAGGTAAACATACAGACAAAGGGATAGCAGATGACTCACTCCTGATTTAATTAGGGACAGGTATTGTTCTGTGGTTATACAGCAGAGTTTGCTTAAACAGGAGAGATCGCAATCCAGACACGTTTACATTTAAATACATAATGCAGTCCTCTGTAATTAAACATAGAGCTCTGTCTGTGGGCCTTCCCTATGCTAGCACACACAGACCCACAGCTAAACAAAGACAAGAGATCCCCTGGTGTGATGTACATTCATACAGGACTGGTTGACAATAATCCTTTTGCCATGGCTGAAACACAATGGACTAGTCTCAAAATAGAATATATACAAGCTTAAATATGACTGACAAATATGGGGAACCAGAGGGCTAGCAAAATTATATGTTTTTATAGTCCGCAGTTTGTGAGAAACGAGGTGCATACAGTTTGAGGTGATGTTAATACCTCGTTTATCCACGAGGTGTATAACGCTCATGTGGGTGAGCTCTATATGTCAATTTGAAGCTGCCATCAGATGAGAACCTGCTGGAAATATTGCAATAATTATGTTATAAATATTTTGGGGAAAAATATAAAACTTTCTAGCTAAATATTGTATAACCACAGATAGAGGAGGCCACTTTTTTATTATTTTTTTTTAACGAAGGATCCCGATTGGAACATTTTTCAATGATCAATATCACTTGAATGGGTTATCCATATCTGGATACGTACTAACTGGTGGCTATGCTGCAAGACTTACTGGACTGACCTTGAAAGCCACTTCTTACATTTTTGGTCTATCCAGTGTAGACAAAGCGATCCTCAGTGATCTATAGATCACAACTTTGCAGGGCAGCGCACGGTGGACTGATGTATAACCGTCCGTGAGTACAATTACCACCCCCTTACACCAGACTAGTATACTGCTGGGTATCCTTCCAATACAGTCCGCTGTCAGACCTAATAGCCAGTTGAACCTTCGGCTTTCATGCAGCTCTCCCAAGGGGAAGGGACTCCCACCAGTAGACTAGTTTGGGGATCGGCGGACCCCTCCATGACCTGGTCCATCCTTTGTATAAGTGACAACAAGACTGCATGCTTAGTGAATGATAATACACGTACTAGAGAACACCTTCTCCATGGCTGTGCACCCACCTCCACCTGAAACCTCTCTTCAGATGTCCAGCGCAGAGTCACCCTCAGCGGTGGGATCTCCATCTTCTCATCGGCCATCACATCTAGAACAAGCTCCTGCTCTCCGACACACACCACCGACAATCCCGGCAGCGTCGTCAGGAGGCCTACGTGCGTGGAGTCCCTACAAGAGAGGATGATTGTGTGTGTGAGGAGGCCGCAAGCACAGGTCGCAGGTCCCCCGAGCGGCGGGCTCCCGTCTCACCTCCCTACAGCTTCTATCCAGCTGTCCGCCGACTGCTCCAGTTTCTGCAGCTCTTCCTTCAGCTGCTGAATTTGACTCTGACATTTCTCCACCACGAGCTGCTGCTTCTGGGAAACTTCTTGTAAATGCTGCTGTTTGTCCTTGGTCTAAGATAGAATAAAGGATCAAAAACAGGAAGACACATGGATCCTTCAATGGAGGGATGACAACAGACAGACCGAACATACCTTGTTGTCTGTGACGGCTTTCTAGAAGATGGAAGAAAACAGAACGATAAGTTAAGAAAAGGCCACATCAGTGGATGAATGGAGAAGGCTACTTGCATTGTACACTTAGCGGCCTTTCACATATACAGTATTCAGGAATGTATCAAAATGAAAGATATTTGACATTCATTTTTCTCTCCCCCACCTTGGGCAAATTGTTCTTATTATATCTGTTTGTTGATAAGGCCCAATACAGCTCTTGCACACACGTGACCATCAGCCAACACACGTCTGTAGTGTCCCGTCATTTATCTCACCCACCAAGCGGATCTGTGCAAGTTGAACTAGCTCGGCCACATTTTCCAAACATCTGAACGTCAGAAGAACGTAATAAATTATAAGGGGTATCAGAATACAGCCAGTGGGCACCTCAGGCTGAAAATGTCTGATAACAGAAAGCAATAGCTTGCATTCCTCTGCAAATCACATATAAGTAGAGCCAGAGGTTTTATCAAGACCTGCAGGTTAAGCTCTATAACAGGAAAGGTGCAGAAGAGAGATCTTACCATGAAAGTGAAAACATACTACAGCCCCTTATTCATGTAAGAATTAGATTGCTGTATTAAGAACAAGATTTGCAGTTAGCAGGGACATCAGCCTTCAGCAACAATAGGGCAGCCTTCCTCTCCATCCCACGCGTGCAACAGACAAGAAATCAATTGTGAATAACTCACCTTGACATTTTTAACTTTATCTCTGCCAGAGAGAAGTGCGAACAAGCCTTGGAATAGTACAAGTTATAGAAGCCGCAGCCCGATCATTGTGTTATATAGCTGGATGACAGAAGATGAATAATCCTGGTGGGATAGTTCAGTGCGGCTGTGATCTTGAGGAATAAAATGCAAGAGCCCAACATTGCCATCTATTTCTGCTTCACTGATGCTTTTTTTCCCCAGGAATTGCTTATTTGCATAACCTAAGACTTAACGCGTTTTATTTTGAAGGTAAAATGCGCTGCGCGGTCTTCCCTTGGAGTTCCATTGCAGCGCTGTAAAAATAGCACAAAAAAAACTATTCTGCCCTCTAGAAGAGCTACAAATATAATTCCAAATCTACATGTAATTATATATATATATATATAAT
Source organism: Mixophyes fleayi (assembly GCF_038048845.1). Taxonomy (NCBI): domain Eukaryota; kingdom Metazoa; phylum Chordata; class Amphibia; order Anura; family Limnodynastidae; genus Mixophyes; species Mixophyes fleayi. Next base: position 125,363,484 of record NC_134410.1, on the reverse strand, counting down.
CTCTCTCAATGGGCACAATACGACTACAGATGCGGCTCGCACAGACTATATGATTGCCGGAGGCCTGGTCCTCACCTGGCTCTGGTATCTTTGCAGACTCTCCTCCAGTTGAGTCCTCTTCTCATGAACAAGCTGAATTCTCTCCAACAGCTGAGGTATAGCCTCCTCCACATCCTTCACTTTCTCCCGATACTCATATTTAAGAGCTTTCCACTTCTGTTTCACCTCCTCTGCATCTATGTCTGTGGAAGAAGAACGATAATGAGCTGGGACAAACAACTTTTTGGCTACACCTTCCCTTGTGTCACTTTCTCCAGCTTCCCCCAGATCACCCCTCACCATGTAGATTATCGTCCTCCGATTTGCTCCCTCCACGCACCCAACCCCCCACATTCTGCCAGTTTGCACCTTCCCCTTTAGGTGCCACTGGTTGCTCGCTTGAATCCCCTCCCCAACATGCCACCAATCTGCTCCTCCCAGGTACCCCCCCCCCACTACATGCTCTCCCCAACATGCCACCAATCTGCTCCTCCCAGGTAGCCCCCCCCCCCCACTACATGCTCTCCCCAACATGCCACCAATCTGCTCCTCCCAGGTAGCCCCCCCCCCACTACATGCTCTCCCCAACATGCCACCAATCTGCTCCTCCCAGGTACCACCCCCCCCCCCCACTACATGCTCTCCCCAACATGCCACCAATCTGCTCCTCCCAGGTACCCCCCCCCCCCACTACATGCTCTCCCCAACATGCCACCAATCTGCTCCTCCCAGGTACCCCCCCCCCACTACATGCTCTCCCCAACATGCCACCAATCTGCTCCTCCCAGGTACCCCCCCCCCACTACATGCTCTCCCCAACATGCCACCAATCTGCTCCTTCCAGGTACCCCCCCCCCCCCACTACATGCTCTCCCCAACATGCCACCAATCTGCTCCTCCCAGGTACCCCCCCCCCCCACTACATGCTCTCCCCAACATGCCACCAATCTGCTCCTCCCAGGTACCCCCCCCCCCCACATGCTCTCCCCAACATGCCACCAATCTGCTCCTCCCAGGTAGCCCCCCCCCCCCCCACTACATGCTCTCCCCAACATGCCACCAATTTGCTCCTCCCAGGTACCCCCCCCCCCCCCACTACATGCTCTCCCCAACATGCCACCAATCTGCTCCTCCCAGGTACCCCCCCCCACTACATGCTCTCCCCAACATGCCACCAATCTGCTCCTCCCAGGTAGCCCCCCCCCCACTACATGCTCTCCCCAACATGCCACCAATCTGCTCCTCCCAGGTACCCCCCCCCACTACATGCTCTCCCCAACATGCCACCAATCTGCTCCTCCCAGGTACCACCCCCCCCCCACTACATGCTCTCCCCAACATGCCACCAATTTGCTCCTCCCAGGTACCCCCCCCCACTACATGCTCTCCCCAACATGCCACCAATCTGCTCCTCCCAGGTACCCCCCCCCCACTACATGCTCTCCCCAACATGCCACCAATCTGCTCCTCCCAGGTACCCCCCCCCCCCCACTACATGCTCTCCCCAACACGCCACCAATCTGCTCCTCCCAGGTAGCCCCCCCCCCCACTACATGCTCTCCCCAACAAACCACACATTTGGTCCATCAAAACTCCCCCTCCGCTAGTTTGCACCCTTCGAGCACCACCCCACACACATCGCGAGCGCTTTGCCCCTCTAGTGACATACTGGTAGCTGCCACCAGACCACCACTGGAGAACGGATCATCCTTACAACACGCCCAGCATGCACCCCTTTTTTGCACTCACTCAGTAGCTTTGGGTTGGTTTCCTCCCAGCCGGCAGAATCTGCTTCTTGTAGAAACTCGAGCATGAAACGCAGGACTTGCAGCTGACCGCACATCATCTTCTGCTTCCTGCTCCGCTCCTGTGCAAGATGGACACGGTGCTCTGTCACACAACTGACAAGTGCTACCCATATACTTGTTATCCATCACCAACCCCAATACTTATCTCTTTTGCACAACATAACAGTAACCATGCAGACTTGAACATTACATTGAAACTCATGCAAGCTCTAAATCAGGCCTGTCCAACCTGCGGCCCTCCAGGTGTTGTGAAACTACAAGCCCCAGCATGCTTTGCCAGTAGACAACCAGTTGATAGCTGGAACGGCATGTTGGGACTTGTAGTTTCACAAACATCTGGAGGGCCGCAGGTTGGACAGGCCTGCTCTAAATAATAGTATGCACACGAGCAGCTATACATCCACCCGTGGTCATTTAAAGTGTTTACCCAAGGCAAAGCGATGCATGACCTCCTGGGGCACCGAGGAAGGAGAGGAGTGGGTTACCTGCCTTGAGGGTCGTTTTATCTAGTGTCTGGGACACATGAACAGCATGATCTGCAGCAAAAACAAAAAGGTGGCTGAGGCCAGCACATGTGACTTCAGCTGAAGAGCTCATTCACAAACAGAAAACAGCCAATGACAGCACTGCCTGCTCATATTCAGAAACAGCAGCCAATAGGAGTTCATGGAACCAAAGCAGCCAGACAGCGTTGTGATTGGCTGCATTATCTGCTATATGTGAATTGAGTTGTGCAGCCAAAATCACAAGTCCTGGCCCCAGTCCGTACAGTGTTTCTATTGTGGCCAGCACTGGTCAGTGAACAGGTAGTTGGCACATAACTGGTGAGGACACCTTCCCCCCCCCCCCCCCAGAAGATGCTGCACCAGGACTCAAACTCTATAAGTGGCCCTGGTGCTGACCAGCAAGTACAGGTCCTTAGTGTGATTAGAGAACACTGCTAGAAAATGCAGCACATAAGTCACAATTTGTCATAACTGCATATACAAGAACCTTAACTTCTCCTTAACTTCTCCAATTTAAGGGAAGGACGTGCAGCGACAACTTAATATGACCAAAATAGAACATGCAAAATTAAAGAACATTAAAGAAATATCTGATCTGACAACACCTTTTCCCACATCTGCCTGAATTAACCATCTTCTGGCCGGTTATAACGATTATGGAGCACAAGCGAGTGGTCAGCCCACTTCCTGGCGGGAGCATGCTCAGTGTGCATTAGAGAAACATCCCGTGACATCACACTGCCAGCTTTCACTATATTTGTGACACAGAGGAAGGCGCACACATCTAATGCTGATTTTTTTTTTGATAATGACATGTCTATTAATAATTTTACATTGTAATTGGTCTTTTATTCAAACTGTACTACTAACATTAGATTTTTCAATACTATATGACTGTTACACTTTAAAACCTGGGAATTCTTCAGTAAGGACTGCGGAGAGCACAGAAATCTAGTTTAAGGTTATTCTGGTAACAAGAAAGTACACACTAGTGGTCGAATAACCATAAAAGAACTGTGAACTGCGGAAAACATATACAATGTATTAAAACATATACAAAGAAGGTATATTACAAATTTTGAAATACAATTGATCAAACCTCTAATTCTAAAATCTTCTTCACCAGACATAGATCTTATAGATTTTACAATAGTTTGTATAGACTTTTACCCCCACATTTGTAAGGTTATTCTGGTGTTCAAATGTTATCCGTCAAGGAGGATTTAGGTCAGAGGAACGGTCTGCATTATAATGTGCCGATTAGCACTACACATACAGACTAGAACTGCAACAATTGAGACGTCTTAGCAGCACACAAATAAAGGTCTGTATGTTCCATACATACAAGGAGAAAATAAAACCCCCAATGACGGAACACACAAACAGAAGGAGATAGAATAATTACAGCTCTCTCACCACAATATAATCCAGAAGGACTTTAGCTGGGACTTCTCCATCCCAGACATCTTTCTGCCGCACATCCAGGCAGGAGTTGTTCAAAAGAGAATCCAAAAACCTGAACAACATAAATATGTGAAAAAACGTAAAGAAAACGGCTTTTCTCCAAGGGGAAAAAAAAAAGAAAGTTTTACATTTGAAGAAAGAGGAGTTGACGGTCAGATAATATTTACCATAAATGAATAGTTCATTTGAAAACATAAACTAAAGATTTAGCACCATCATTGCTTTCTTACTGCAGCTGTAGGGACATTGCAATAGCTGCATAAGATCAAACTGATAAAGTTTGAGGTGTGAAAATGTACTTCAGTGACCACAAAATATATGTAGAACAACAAAAAAAGGTCAAATGTGATACATTTACAAAACAAAGACTCCAATATAGAAATCTTAGGTCAAATTAGGACATTACAATTGAAACATTGTTACATGTTGTCTTTTCTTGGAACAAAGTGCCATGATAAAACTAGTTTTACCACATCTTCAATGAAACATACTTTTAACTCCACGGTATAAAATAGGCCCCCATTACTACTATAGCTAATAGATGGGTGACACAGAAGTGTTCTCAGCCTGTATAATGACTTCCAGATCACACGTAATCCAAGACAAGACTGTTATAATCACACCAGACCTAAGCGGATTCTCCAACTACTGTCACTGTATTCAAGAAAAGCCGACTCTGGATTAACTCATTCTCTTCTCTTGCTATCGACAACCAGTTTAACAGACCTATGTATATTCTCGATAGATGTAATATAAGGCTCAATGTTTACTGCAAAATGATTGCAGCACATGAATTCTCACCACCAAGGGTCTGATTCATGTTGGGACACAACCTGCGTTTAAAAAGAAAGGAGTGCGGAACTTGAGCGTAGCTCCTACCGTATACTAATTCAAGGGGATTTCAAGATGAATTTCAATTTGAGTCTGGTTGTAAGTAGGATCTGCCTACACAGTACTTCCCACATCATCATTTATTTATATAGCGCCAGCAAATTCTGTAGCGCTTCCCATATGTAGACTGACAGAACAGACTGTAGTATACACATCAGAACGCATACACAAAAGTTATATTTTAAATAGGTGAACAACTCTAAACAGTATAATCATTAATAAAAATATGGTTGGTTTTAAAAGACAGATTTATTTATTTTTTACACATTAAATACATAAATCAAGATGCTGGCACTATATAAATCACTGTACTTCTACAGACAACAATGTAAAAGTCATTGCAAGGCTTATTTGGCCGCAGTGCTGTGGTGTCTGGGTAAACAAACCTTTATTTTAAAGCAGGTCTGTGCCACCTGTGAGTGGCAGGGCATGCTGGGACTTGTAGTTCCCGGCAGCCAGGGGTTATAGTGTGGCTTTAGGTGGTTTCAGAGTAACCCATACGTATGCAGAGTGTTTGGATGGGGGTCGGGGAGAGAAGTGCTATAGATTATTCAGCAGATACAAAATGAACTTCCAGCCATAGACTGCAATAGAACAGCGCCCCCCAGTGGCCACATTCTACACTGTAATAGACGAGCCCACTGGTAGTGGGTGGAAGAGGAGGCTCGGGTGATGGATGGATCCAGAGCCATCACTAGATCCCCCCAACACGTACAGGGAACTGTCCAAAGCCCACCAGCAGCCAGTCCGTGTGAGCCGGTTCTCATTACCCGGTACTTACAACTCAGCGGTCTCCGCCATCCTGTCCCAGCTTCCCGCTCCCACACTACAAATCCTATTGGTTGCTCGTTCACCCACTTCTGGGTGCTTATTGGTCAGAGCACGGCTAGGTCCCGCCTCTTCCCAGCAGACCTTGCGCACGCTGTCATGGAAACGGCGCACAGCAGCTTTCAGCCGACATGTTGGTGGAGGTGGACTTGTCACCAAATGCCTTAACATGTTATTAAAATTTATATTCAGTATTAACTTTATGTGATATTGTAGGGGAACTCTGTCAGTCACTACTTACTCTATCTAAATCACCTGCCATCATTTTAGACAAGTTATAGCTGTTGTTAAACAAGGAGGTAACCTGATTGAGGCAGGTTATGGCCGTCCTAGTGTTGTGGAACCACAAGTCTCAGCATGCCACTGAGACTCTGCTCTATATTACTCATATTCAGACTTTCATGTGTCATTTTAACCCTGAGTTGTGAACACAGTTGAAAAATCATCCTTGGAGACTGCACAAACATGTCTCCTAGAGTCATGACAGAAAACTAACATGCTATCTCCCCCTAGTGCTGGCAGCGGTTTATTGTTTTGTAACTTGACAGTTCAAGATGATTGACAGCATAACCCCGCCAACGATCGGCGGCTATTGGTCAGAGCCCTAAGATGCTGGTCTGTGAATGGTGGAGAGTTTGACAGCTGTATAACCAAGTAGCACGCCCACTGATGACGTCAGCACTGGAGTCTGGGCGGATGGAGCTTCCGGCGGAGCAGGTTACCTGTCTATTATTTATAATATACTATCCTTATATTTATATATAGTGTAATATCTGTTATAATGGTAGTATGCTGTGTATGTAATGCATTTCTAATGGTAATATGTGTATTGTAGTGTACATGTCCATAAGCTACATCTACATCCCATCATATGATCTACACTATCCACAAACAGAGAGATATATATATATATATATATATATATATATATATATATATATATATATATATATATAGATAGATATATCTATCTGTGTCATATATATATATATCTGTGTCATATATATATATATATATATATATATATATATATTTATACACACACAATATTAATGCTCTTCCTGGCACCTATTTCCTGGGTGCTCCACCTGGCTGTTTTTACTTGCCACCCAGCTCTTGGAGCCCAGCAGAATCCTATTATAATAGAATAAACCATTGTTTCTCCTATTATAACAGGCACTATGTGAGCACTACAACCAGCAGTGTGTCAGACCACTGACCAGTATAACACTGCCCTCACCCGACTCCTTCTTAATGCCACCCAGCTGGCAACATTTTCTGGGGAGAACACTGTATGTATATATACATATATATACATCCGTTATAAATGTTACACTAATTCGGAATAAATAGAACAATTTTACTTCAAAGCCGCACTAGCACCTAGGAAACCTATATACCTAAAGTGCCCCCCCCCAGCCTGATTTCCACACTATGCTCCATGCAGCAATTTTCCCCAGAGCTTCTCTATTTTTCACCAAACCCACACTGAAAATCGTGGGAGTGGAGCGAGTCGAAGGACCAATCGCAAGCTGCAGTCACAAGATTGCAGCTTGTGATTGGTCCTCTTGCCCCCCCGCCACCTTGTAAAGATGGTGAGCTTTATTGAGCCTTGGGAAAACCAGCTGCATGAAGCAGCCCCCTGGACTGCGGCTAGGGAGAATCTCAGGAAAATATTTTCCTTGGTGTTACTGCAGCTTTAATTCTGCATTCTTATTGGATGCGCTGGATTATGTGAGTAGTTTACTGCAACAATCCCTACACATTGTGGTGTAATGTAACTCTAGCCTGTCCATCCCCCACTGTAACTATATTTTGAAAAGATACAAGCCATGGAGCTGTTACTAGGATTCACAGAAGCTCCTACAAAAGGTATTTCTGGGGGGTCACAATAATAAAACTAAAATACAGACACGTTTCTTAGGCAAATATTAGCAGCATTACAGATGCTCTGTAAAGACAGGATTATCCTATAATATAGATTTGCTCACTGCCAGCAACATCAGAAAAGGCTGGACTCCCGGGGAGTAGGGAGTTCTGTTTACTGAGGAGCCACAATTAGAGGGATATCTAATTACCTTTTCACGTGTACGAGCCTGATCCAGAATCTTATTTTCATCACACTACTCTCACAAATATTTAAGCCCTAAATAGAATTTATCCCTGGTTTTACCCAACATCACAGATCCCACATACCCTGCTGTATTCCTCAGGTAACGCTACAATACCACTAATATTATTGTCTTGTTATAGACCCACAATTTGCTTATTTTCCTGGGTTTCTGTGAATCTTCGCGAATCTTCGTTGTATCCTTTCCAGTGGGTGTCCTAAGGCCCCCTTTATAACGAGTATACTGTTCTTTATCTGTATGATGTCGTTTAAAATTGACTATGAATTCACTTATTGTTTATTACACTATACTCTAAGGATTTCTCCGTCCTTTCAAGCTGAGGAAACTGCCAGTGTTCGTGGAATGGCTGCAGTTTGGCAGCAGGTTCTGGCAGTTGATGCAAGGTAGTGTGTGTGTGTGTGTGTGTGTGTGGTGACTGGAGGGGACAGGGGGTGTGTGTAGTGACTGGAGGGGACAGGGGGTGTGTGTAGTGACTGGAGGGGACAGGCCGTGTGTGTGTGTAGTGACTGGAGGGGACAGGGGGTGTGTGTAGTGACTGGAGGGGACAGGGGGTGTGTGTGTAGTGACTGGAGGGGACAGGCCGTGTGTGTGTGTAGTGACTGGAGGGGACAGGCCGTGTGTGTGTGTAGTGACTGGAGGGGACAGGGGGTGTGTGTGTGTAGTGACTGGAGGGGACAGGCCGTGTGTGTGTGTAGTGTAGTGACTGGAGGGGACAGGCCGTGTGTGTGTGTGTAGTGACTGGAGGGGACAGGCCGTGTGTGTGTGTAGTGACTGGAGGGGACAGGGGGTGTGTGTGTAGTGACTGGAGGGGACAGGCCGTGTGTGTGTAGTGACTGGAGGGGACAGGCCGTGTGTGTGTGTAGTGACTGGAGGGGACAGGCCGTGTGTGTGTAGTGACTGGAGGGGACAGGGGGTGTGTGTGTGTGTGTAGTGACTGGAGGGGACAGGGGGTGTGTGTGTGTAGTGACTGGAGGGGACAGGCCGTGTGTGTGTGTGTGTGTAGTGACTGGAGGGGACAGGCCGTGTGTGTCTGTAGTGACTGGAGGGGACAGGGGGTGTGTGTGTAGTGACTGGAGGGGACAGGCCGTGTGTGTGTAGTGACTGGAGGGGACAGGCCGTGTGTGTGTAGTGACTGGAGGGGACAGGCGGTGTGTGTGTAGTGACTGGAGGGGACAGGCGGTGTGTGTGTAGTGACTGGAGGGGACAGGGGGTGTGTGTGTAGTGACTGGAGGGGACAGGGGGTGTGTGTGTAGTGACTGGAGGGGACAGGGGGTGTGTGTGTAGTGACTGGAGGGGACAGGGGGTGTGTGTGTAGTGACTGGAGGGGACAGGCGGTGTGTGTGTAGTGACTGGAGGGGACAGGGGGTGTGTGTGTAGTGACTGGAGGGGACAGGGGGTGTGTGTGTGTAGTGACTGGAGGGGACAGGCGGTGTGTGTGTAGTGACTGGAGGGGACAGGGGGTGTGTGTGTGTGTGTAGTGACTGGAGGGGACAGGCCGTGTGTGTGTGTAGTGACTGGAGGGGACAGGCCGTGTGTGTGTGTGTAGTGACTGGAGGGGACAGGCCGTGTGTGTGTGTAGTGACTGGAGGGGACAGGCCGTGTGTGTGTGTGTAGTGACTGGAGGGGACAGGCCGTGTGTGTGTAGTGACTGGAGGGGACAGGGGGTGTGTGTGTAGTGACTGGAGGGGACAGGGGGTGTGTGTGTAGTGACTGGAGGGGACAGGGGGTGTGTGTGTAGTGACTGGAGGGGACAGGGGGTGTGTGTGTAGTGACTGGAGGGGACAGGGGGTGTGTGTGTGTGTGGTGACTGGAGGGGACAGGGTGTGTGTGTGTAGTGACTGGAGGGGACAGGGGGTGTGTGTGTAGTGACTGGAGGGGACAGGCTGTGTGTGTGTGTGTGTAGTGACTGGAAAGGACATGGTGTGTGGGTATGTGTGTGGGCGGGCAGGCAGTGGCTGGAGGGACAGTGTGTGTGGTCATCATAACTTATCTGTAATTGTAATAATTCTGTCAGGTACAACGCATACCGCACTCCTGCGCACCCTCAGTTCCGCACACAGTACATCCGGAGACGCAGCCAGCTTCTTCGAGAGAATGCGAAGGCTGGATATGAGCCGCTGCTGCGGCGTCAATACTTGAAACTTCGAAGCCAACTCCTCGCACAGCGCTACGGTCCCCTGTCTGAACAGAGCAGCTTCCGGGCACATAGTAACAGCGTTCGCAGCTCTCGCACTACCCTGGACCGCATGGAGGTGAGTAGCACGGACTATACGTGGGAGTTGGTGTGCACATAGGTGAGATAAGGACCAGTTCACACAACGTTGATGAACGGACATGGTGGTATTTGCAGACAGAGTTAAATTGCAGTAAATTATCTCTCCAGGATTTGGAAGAAGATCCACGTTCCCAGGGGTCACGAGGTCACAGACGTTCTGTCAGTCGCGGCTCCTACCAATTGCAGGCACAAATGAACCGCGTGGCTCAAGAAGAGAGGTGAGAAGAATCGATGGTGGGGAGAGGAAAGTTAATGTGGGTGTGTGGATTAACCGCGTCTGCCACCTTACAGGGCTCCTGGCAGTTTGGTGCCAACACCATTGGCTGAGGCAAGCAGGGCAATGGCTGGTGACACCACCCTGAGTGAGAATTACGCCTTTGCCGGCATGTACCATATATTTGACCAACACGTGGATAAAGCTGGTAGGTGACAATCAAACTTGTTCCTGAGTGGATACTTAAGATCCCTCCAGAAGTGCAGTACTGTCCCAACAGGACATGATGTAGGATAGGATAGTCCTACGTTGGTTCGGACTAAACTTGTTATTTACTGATTATTGCTGAAAGTATTTCTATAGACCTTAGAAAATGGACAGTAAAGATTATAGGACAGAGTCAACCCAGCGTTCACTGTGAACAGTTCTGTGTAGTATGGGGACAATCTTCTCAGGGTGATCCCTACACCATATGCCAATAATGCTGCATTCATCGTGCAGAGAATAAAACTCAGGCTGAAAATACCATGGGCACATAAAAAGCAACCATACGTTCACCCATAGTAAAGTTGTGAGATATCAAGTCTTTTCTATCAGTAGGTGTAAATCTCTTGAAAATCACATCTGCTTAGCCATGGCTACACATCACATTTAGGTGTACTTTTTTCTCCATAGTCCATAAGGTGCAATTTGCCAACGATGACAAGAACCTCCTAGCTTGCTGCTCGCTGGACGGGACAATATCCGTGTGTCAGCTGGTACCCACCCCCCCGGCCGTTCTGCAGACCCTACGTGGGCACACCTGTCCTGTCAGTGACTTTGCCTGGTCCTTGTCTAATGACATCATCGTGTCCACCTCTCTGGATGGCAGCATGCGCATCTGGAACACCCAAGATGGCCGCTGCATCCGACAGATCCCTGACCCAGACTCGGCTCAGATGCTGTGCTGCACTTTTCAGCCAATCAACAACAATCTCACCGTGGTGAGTAGAAACCGCTCCTCTTCCTGTAGGCGCCACTAGCTCTCGTTTCCAAAATTCTTCCTACAACCTAACGTGGAATGTAATGTCCTGTGTGGCCTCGTAACTTTCATATTTATTTTCTTTCAGGTCGGTAACGGGAAACACAACGTCCACGTTATGAATATTTCCACAGGCAAAAAGGTGAAGGGAGGCAGCAGTAAACTGACCGGCCGAGTGCTGTCTCTGTCCTTTGACTCGGCCGGGCGTATCCTGTGGGCAGGTGACGACCGCGGGAGTATCTTCTCATTCCTCTTCGACATGGCCACGGGTGAGTGGGAGCTATAACACCTAGGAGTTGCCACCAGCATTGGGCAGGTATTCTATAGTACAAGCGTACATCTGTCGGCTGGCAAATAGAAGCCTAGCGTTTGGAATAAACTAACCTGTCCTCTACATACAGAGGGCGCAGCTTGTCCAAGGGCTAAACCAATATTCCTTAGCAGGCAATCTACCCATTCACTGAGGCTTGAGACATTGATTCCTCGATTTGATAGTTATGTAATGCATTGGTCTAATTTAGGAGCCCGTATTCCTGCCCTCAACTGGACCTGGCAGCATTGTATCACACCTTGATCTGAAACGCCAATATTGCAGGTGAAATGATAAAATCAATCCAGAAAGAGGAAGGTTGGGAAGATGATAGGATATGGGATTGCCCTACACACCGTGCCCACAGGATAGTAATACAGTGCTTCTCCTTTAAACTACCAACTTGCTTATATTTTCCACACAACAGTGTATTCCATCATACGCCCCCATTTTTATACCACCGCCGTCATTATAAAGCCAGTTTTGCTGCATGTTATAAAGAGGGAGCGCTGTAGTAGAATGTGACTTTTAACGTATACAGTAGTGTAATAAGTTTGTCTCCTGCAGGTAAATTGACAAAAGCCAAACGCCTGGTTGTGTCGGACGGCAGCGCCATCACCAGCATCTCTGCCCGCTCGTGGATCAGCCGCGAGGCCCGCGATCCTTCCCTGCTGGTCAATGCCTGTATTAATAAGCTGTTACTGTACAGGTAGGGCAGCGGCAATGACATAATACACTGTATATGTCCAATGTAAATATTAAGGGATGTTGCTAGTAGATCTGTTTCCCGGGCTCACCCATCCAGTAGTTTCCATTGTTTTCTATTTATACAACATAATCCAGCCAACAATACAGTAGAGGCATAATTACCTGAGGGTGTGACTTAATGGGCGAGAGACAGCGGACATAATTGGGGGTGGGATAACCGAGAAAGTTTGGGATTCACTGGTCTAGTACATATATTCCTTTCCACTAGGAACAATTAAGCACAGAACATTTTTGAGCTTAGTGTCACCTCCATGTACAAATACAAGCAAATTGATCAATAATTAACACTCCCCAATTCTGCCCTGTAGGGTGGTTGATAACGAGGGAACGCTGCAGTTAAAACGAACCTTTCAGATCCAGCAAACTAGTCACGCCATCCGGAGTATCTTCTGTCCGCTCATGTCCTTCAGACAAGGAGCCTGTGTCGGTAAGGCCGGAGATCTTCCTTTTGTTTTCCATGTAGCTCTTGTCTACATATTACTAATACATTAAACTGTTATTTTAAATTACAAATGAACAAGTTGAAGCACCCCTTGAATTTATCTATGGTACACGTACCGCAGGTTGAGAAATCCTGGCCAGGGCTTGGTGTCTACGTCCTCCAGGGTGTCAGTGTAGCAGGAATTACCATAAATCTAGCATCACTTACAAATAGGATATATGCGAGGAGGCGGAGCCTGGTTTCCCCGCATGGAACCTATATTGAGGCGCGCCTTTATTCTGCTGTTTATGGTTGGGAATGTAGGTGTTCTACACATTTATAGATCAATATAAAAACGTAATTACACTAATGTGCTTCCGCTACAAATGCGCTTACCTGGAGCAAAAGCCTCAAAGTAGAGAGTAATGGCTAAGGTGCATATTGTGTAAGTGAAGCGGTTCTGCAGACTCCTAATGAATGGGGACCCTCCACCACGTGATTCTCATTAGCATAGCTCATCCGATAAAGCATTTGTGTGTCGTTAGTGGATTGGCTAACTTATCCGATGGGTGTTATAAGGATGTCATTGAGGTCCCATTGATAACCATTCCTCTAAGTGTCAACTACGCACCGTCTTTGTGCCACCAGTTGTTGGAGGTTCTGACCGTCTCCTGCTTAATTCTGGGTGTTTGGTATTGCTGCTGCAGAACCTCTTTATTTGCTGGTTACTCTGGCCGATTCTTTCTGAATGCTTTAGATCAAACTGCTGGGTAGTGGGCAGGATGCTGCGATTATCACAAGATATAGAATGGATTAGTGCGGCGGTTCCCAAACTGTGCGCCGCGGCTCCCAGGGGTGCCGCGGCGCTGTCACTGGGGTGCCGCGGGCCAGACATAAAAAAAAACAAAACACAGAAACTTACCAATCCGTCGGGCGCCGGGACCCAGCAGCCTCCTCTCTCCTGCAGCTTGTTACTGACGTCGATATTCAGTGACAGCTGCAGGAGAGAGGAGGCTGCTGGGTCCCGGCGCCCGACGGATTGGTAAGTTTCTGTGTTTTGTTTTTTTTTATGTCTGGCGCCTGGCGCGGGGCAGAGTGAGAGGGAACGTGGCAGAGGAGGGGGCAGAGGATGGTGAGAGGGGGACAGAGGATGGTGACAGCGGGACAGAGGAGGAGAGCAGAGGATGGTGACAGCGGGGCAGAGGAGGACAGCAGAGGATGGTAACAGCGGGACAGAGGTTGGTGGCAGAGGAGGAGAGCAGAGGATGGTGACAGCAGGACAGAGGAGGAGAGCAGAGGATGGTGACAGCGGGGCAGAGGAGGACAGCAGAGGATGGTAACAGCGGGACAGAGGTTGGTGGCAGAGGAGGAGAGCAGAGGATGGTGACAGCAGGACAGAGGAGGAGAGCAGAGGATGGTGACAGCGGGGCAGAGGAGGACAGCAGAGGATGGTAACAGCGGGACAGAGGTTGGTGGCAGAGGATGGTGACAGCAGGACAGAGGAGGAGAGCAGAGGATGGTGACAGCAGGACAGAGGAGGAGAGCAGAGGATGGTGACAGCGGGGCAGAGGAGGAGAGCAGAGGATGGTGACAGCGGGGCAGAGGATGGTGACAGCGGGACAGAGGAGGAGAGCAGAGGATGGTGACAGCGGGGCAGAGGAGGAGAGCAGAGGATGGTGACAGCGGGGCAGAGGATGGTGACAGCGGGACAGAGGAGGAGAGCAGAGGATGGTGACAGCGGGGCAGAGGAGGAGAGCAGAGGATGGTGACAGCGGGACAGAGGAGGAGAGCAGAGGATGGTGACAGCAGGACAGAGGAGGAGAGCAGAGGATGGTGACAGCGGGACAGAGGAGGAGAGCAGAGGATGGTGACAGCGGGACAGAGGAGGGGGACAGCGGGACAGAGGAGGAGAGCAGAGGATGGTGACAGTGGGACAGAGGAGGGGGACAGCGGGACAGAGGATGGTGACAGTGGGACAGAGGAGGAGAGCAGAGGATGGTGACAGCAGGACAGAGGAGGAGAGCAGAGGATGGTGACAGCAGGACAGAGGAGGAGAGCAGAGGATGGTGACAGCGGGGCAGAGGAGGAGAGCAGAGGATGGTGACAGCGGGGCAGAGGAGGAGAGCAGAGGATGGTGACAGCGGGGCAGAGGAGGAGAGCAGAGGATGGTGACAGCGGGGCAGAGGAGGGGGACAGAGAGCAGAGGATGGTGACAGCAGGGCAGAGGAGGGGGACAGAGAGCAGAGGATGGGGACAGAGAGCAGAGGATGGGGACAGAGAGCAGAGAAGGGGCACAGTGGGGCAGAGGAGGGGGACACAGCGTGAGAGGGGCAGTGGAGGGGGACACAGCGTAAGAGGGCAGAGGGGACAGCGTGTGAGAGGGCAGAGGGGGCAGTGTGAGAGAGGGCAGTGTATCTGGATGCAGAGGGGGCAGTGTGCCTGGATGCAGAGGGGGCAGAGTGTCTGGATGCAGAGGGGGCAGAGTGTCTGGATGCAGAGGGGGCAGAGTGTCTGGATGCAGAGGGGGCATTTTTGCATACAACTAAATAAGTATTTCTGTCCTGACCTAAATACTTATTACAATTTTTTGACCCAACTACTTCTAAAACAGGACTGCTCAATAATTATTTTGGAGGGGTGCCTTGAAAAAATTTGGAGACTCTAAGGGTGCCGCGAACTGCAAAAGTTTGGGAACCACTGGATTAGTGTTAACACCAATCTGTTGGTCAAAGGAGCAAAGCAGGTTATTGCTCAATTAGCTCTTACAAGAGCTGTGACACCCTACTTTAAGGCACTGGCAGGGTTGGTGCCTGTTGCTGCTGAAATTTTAGTGTTCCTCCATTGTTCCTCTTGGGACCCCCAGGAGCCAACTTGACTCCCTGCTCAGTGGAATCTGCCAAGAGCCGTCACTGCACCACCAGGGTGAGTGGTAACATTTCTATCTAAAACATTTTAAAATAAATTTGAGGCATGACAAGGCGGGAAGCATGAAATATATACATGCCCAGTCAGCAGCAACAAAAACATGCTCCTCTCGTACTTATCTTGCTGTGTTTCCCCAAAATTAGATGTTGGACTTCACAAAAACAATACATTCCTTTTTTTCTGCATTATAAAGGACTCCTACGTTAGGTCTTTTGCTGGTGTCATGTTTTGAGAAAATACATTACATCTCTGGAACCGGTCATATAGTTGTCTCATCCTCTGTTCCTCTCGTGTGAATAATCCTGAACAACCATTCTATTCTCCTCTATAGTCACCGGGAGTGAGGACATGTGCGTCTACTTCTTCGATGTGGAAAGAGCCACCAAGGCCATTGTGAACAAACTACAAGGCCACAGCGCCGCTGTCCTGGGCATCAGTTTCAACTGTGATGAAAGTTTGTTGGCCTCCAGCGATGCCAAGGGGATGGTGATCATCTGGAGAAGGGAGCAGAAGTAGTTCCATATAACCCTCCTGCTAATACACAACTGTGCAGTGTCCTATCCTCTAACACCAACCTCTTTTATTTATTGCTGCTGTATGTATCTTAAGAAATAAAACTCCTATGTGCCCACTCATTGGGGTAATGATCTTTGCGTTATTACAGCTTGGCGAGGCTTACAGGTATGTACGGGGTGTCCAACACACTCCTTACATGTAAAACTGATATACAGAAGGGAACACACACTAGCCGTGCAGCAGACGGACTACAGCTCTCTCCACTGCAAATTTTGTTTTGATGCCAAATAGCTGATGTGGGTTGTTACTAACACTGGATGTAGGTGCAAATTTGCACTGAAACACAGCAATCAACCAGTTTCCGTCTGTCTACTGCACATTACATAATAAAGTGTTTAAATGGTCATTGTGGTGCAGTTTACATGTTCTACCTCAATACATTGTTAGTGAATTAGCCCAACTGTATGCATATTACTATTATTTTTTTAATTTAAATGCCACCAGAAGTAACACACTACATATAAGATTTCATGTCCTCCCCGAGGTCCACGGGGAATATGAAAGGCCCCGCCCTCCTGGGCTTTCTCAGCCCTCCAATCAGAGATCCTTGAATGTCAGTGCAGGCCCCTCTGGCTGATATCACTCATCATTCTACTAGTAATTCCTAGATCTTTTCACATCCAGTTCAGAGAACGCAACCACAACAGTCACTGCGATAGGGACAGCACTGGCTTAAGTGCAGCTCATGTTGAACATTGCAGATAGAGTAAAGGTGGACGTTCCTCCGCGTGCCTCTTCTCTCTCAATGCTATGTGCACACATGCTGCCCAATCTATGCCCAGTGTGTGAATATGCCACTCACACAAACAGGGCATTACTCTGTATTGCCGCAGGCCTTCAACTTTTCCAGCCTGGGCATATTTAGCCAGCAATGCCGCAGTCTGAGGGAATAACCACTTAAAGGATCCAATACGTACAACACAGACCATGTAGTGGGAGACGGCAGCTGCTGGAGTATAGGGAACAATGAGGCAGTTGTGCCATCTGCTTCTCTGGGCTTCCTATAAATTAAGCCATCCAACTTGGGAAGGACAGTCGAGCTGAACACAAGGATTCTGTGCTACATTGAACCAGGAGTCTCTTGTAATTTCATGGTTTGACAGCGTGGGTTAGACTAAGATATAGACGGCAGCCTGTCGGCTTTATCAATATTCACAAGAATGCAGATTATTCCACCCACTACAGTGTTAGTATTACCCAGGCACACAATGCCACACACAGACTGATGGTCTGTTTTAGAATACTACATCTGAACCCAGGATAGTCATCTCCACCGTACTTCAGCAACAAATACTGATCTTGGAGAATGGTTAAATGTCACTTTTTTTTTTTTTTTTTTTTAAATAAAGGTTTCCATTCCCTACATTGCTTATACACTTAGGTGAGAACCGATAGAAGACTTATTCAAACAAACACTTTAAGAGGATTTACCCCAAAATGTTTCCTGGAAGGAACAAGATTTTAGAACAAGGCTGTAGGCATCAGGATCCTTGTAACCTGCGTGTTCTAATAACACGGGTGGGTCAAACTACATCACAGGACCAGGGGGTGCTCTCCCAGCATTTCCATACGTCCAGTAGGTAACAGACATATTAGCATCACTCATCCCCCGCGCCTGGACACAGCTATTTATAAGTCCAAAGACAAATGCTGCATACACCCTTCTTTCTGCATTTTGGTCTGGTCCAGTTTACACTGTGACCCGTGTGAGAAACAGACTGGGATATATAAAGGATTCAGGGTGCTCTTCTTACACCAGAGCACAGTGTATAGAAAAGTGTAAAAGCCCTTAATGTAGAGCTAAAGTCAAAGGAGAAAAAAATTGTGCAATATAGCCTACATTGATTCCAAGAGGCCTATTTCCATTGTTTAAAGTAACTAAGAACTAGGCTTAGATAAATATATTCCAGATATAAATGTAGAAAAATATTTTAAAAAACATTAGCGTAGAAAATTGTGTGTGAAGTGATTGAGAAAACTATGAACCCTTATGTAGGCAGCCAGGCCAGTATGTCAGAACAGAGATTGATTAGAGATATAGTATCCTTATAATATAAAGTCATGGTCAAAAGTTTTGTGAATGACAAATATTTTTCAGAAACTCTGCTGCCTTAGTTTTTATGATGGCGATTTGCATATACTCTAAAATGTCATTAATTTCAAGGTCCCTCTTTGTCATGACAATGAACTTCATCCCAAAAATCAACATTTCCACTGCCTTTTAGCCCTGCCATAAAAAGGACCAGCTGACATCAGGTCAGTGATTCCCTTGTTAACACAGGTGAGAGTTGACGAGGACAAGGCTGGAGATCACTCTGTCACTTATGAAATGCTTTCAATTTTACTTCAGTATACCATAGCAACATCTGACAAAAAAAAGTCTAAAATCACTGACGCAGCAAACTGTGAAAATCAATTATTGTTTCATTATCAAAACTTTTGGCCATGTCTGTACTTTTACGTTTAATGATGAAATTAAATTGTTTACTGCATTTGTGTTCAAAACTGTTTTTTCCCCCCACCTATATACCTAATATTTTGTCTCACCAACCAACAGGAAGCAGAACAACCCAGTTCAGGTTCGAGAGCACTCCTAATAGAGTCCTAACGTAATTATAGCAAGTATACTTGGGTAATGAGATTATGAATAAAGAGACTCGTGCCAAACTAATACAGTTCATGGATTGTAAGAGTTTACAGAATATTGTATTTACATAAAAGGATCAGACTAAAAGGTTAAAAAAAAATAAAAACACATAAAAACAATTACATTATTCAGAACAATCATCTAATACAATTCCATTCAATTGTTCATTAAAAAAAAGGAAGGTGACAGGAACACTGCAAATCTACCCGTTTCAAGACGGCCTGGAGCGTACTCCCAGACAATCCCACAGATTGCGTGGTGGACGGGAGAGAATTCAAGTAAAAGGAGTGATCCGCTCTGCAAATGTAGTGAGCAAAGAGCTTACACTCAGCAGGGGAAGAGGGAGATTTTCACAAGATAAGCAGATGGTCACAACAACCCCATTTAAAAGAATTCAACATAAAAATATAAAAACATTTTGTAGCACCAACTTTTCTGAGTGAGGATGGAAGGCAGCAGATTTGAGAAACCCCTGGAAAGACTCACTATAAAAGGGGTGTAAACACTCCGATCCTCCCAGGTAACAGTTATTCAAGTGCTGTGGGAGAGAGCAGCTCTAAGCTGCCCTATCCACAGTTACAAATATCCAGCTCTCAGAAGAGGTATTTGCGACAGCTGTTTGCCCCACACTTGCATTCAACTCGAATACGTTTTTTGGGAGATCCGGTGAGCCCAGCCAGGCCAAAATTGGAATCCATCTTTGTGCTTTCAACATCAACTGGATCCACTGCAAGATAGGAGACAGAACGACATGTGCCGTGAATAAACACAATGCGTATTACCACACAGGCGCTCACATTTGTCTGACCGATCCCCTTTACATAATTGTTATAACACTGGCCTTAAAGTTTGACCTTTTACAGCGATAGAGCTGGAAAAAGCATCTGAATCATAAAACAATGAGCAATCAAGACAGTAGATGGAGAAAAACGCGTCAGAGAATAGATCCGAGATGATCACCCGGTACAATTATGTGTCGACCTCTTCATCCTGTAACGCCTCGCTGATTTAAGGTGTCTCAAGAGTCTACTAGTATGGTCAACTCAACTTTGTAGTCAAATCATTTCAGAGTAGCGTTGTATAGTTCTACCTAGAGGTAACACAGCCCTCGGCTACCGGGTGCACACAGGAATTACACGTCCACCTTTTACTGGCAGAAAGTATTTGCTAATTTAGCCAAATAAAAATGCTGGACTAAGTGTGGCACAAGAAAAGGCAACTGAACGTCATAAGCAACAGCAACTCCTAGTGTATCTGCCCACTTGTTACACTTTCAGTATAGGGTCGTCACATTTTAAGAGCAATGATATGGCACAAGACACTTACCTTGCATGTTATAGTCAAACGTAAGTTCCTCACCAGTGCGGATTGTGCGGGTAGAAAAGAAAGCGATGCGAGGTAGCCGCTCGTCCTGGTTGTCAATGAACACGTTGTACACTTGAAGGTTTGGCCTACACTGCAATAAAAGAAAAAGCACAATTTAGCTGACTATTCTGAAAGTCAGGCCATATACGCAAACACTTTACTTCACAGCTGACACATTTTTTGTGGATATTTCCGAAGGTCACAGAATGCTGCACGCAGATATTAACACTTACACTGTGGTTTACAAAGTGCGAGATATTCCCGTAGTGAGCAGCATCCACAGTGTACACGTCTTCCACGTAATCCAGGTCAAACAGGTAGGTCGCCCCCTGTCGGTCGTAGATCTGTCCCCTGCGCTCCGCCTCTTCCGAGGTGATGATCTGAAAATTCAGACTCCGTGAAACAACTGCACCAGAACCATGTCATCAGAGCTGCGTTTATATCAGCATGTAACCAGAAATATAAGAACAATCACAGCTCAGATTCAGAGAGTTCTGCTCTATCCATTGATTTAAAACCAATAACACCAAAAACTCTAGAAAAGACGACAAACTTTTCACTCCTGGAGAATTTAAAGCGCTTTCAGATGACCGATTTATTGGCCTTCACAAACCCCCCCTGAAACTTTTACTAAATACATTTATTTACTAAATACTCCTCACCACCACTTACAAGGCTCTCTCCCACTCTACTGCCCCTTATATCTCTAACCTCCTCTCCATTCACACTCCTGCCTGCTCCCTGCGCTCGGCCAACGACCGCCGCCTCTCCTCCACTCTGATTACTTCTTCCCATTCCAGAATCCAGGACTTTTCCCGTGCAGCCCCCTTCTCTGGAATGACCACCCTCGCTCCATCCGCGCCTCTCCCACTCTGTGCTCCTTCAAGCGGGCACTCAAAACTCACCTCTTTCTCAAAGCCTACCAACCATCCACTTAACCCCCATCTCCTCCACTCATTCTCCCCTCTCTCCCATTCCCTCAACTGGCTCCTCTTGTGCCTGGTCTGTTTAACCCTCCCTTAGGATGTAAGCTTGCTTGAGCAGGGCCCTCTTCCCTCCTGTCTCCTTACCCGTTCTTCTGCTCCGTGTCTATTGCATCTGCCTGCCTGGAGTTTCTGAAGTACTGGTACTTTGTTTATTGTTCTGTACTGTTATACCCTGTATAGTCTACTGTTTGTAGTATGTGCGGCGCTGCGGAAACCTTGTGGTGCCTAACAAATTAATGATAATAATAATAATAATATTTTCTAGCATCCTTCCCTGCGTCATAGCTATGGATTTATATCATGAGCTACTTGTTTTTGTTGCCTTGTGATAATATGCCCACTTTTTATATTAAAACAAGTAAACACAAAGATGAAAAAGGAACTTCAAAGTAACAGGCAAAGCGCTCACCTCTCCTACATACTCCATAACAAAGCTGTTCTTGCGAATCTTCTCCAGCGTCCGCACCCCCCAGCCCCGTCCATCTGCCGTCCTGAAGATGCAGAGTTTGTATTGGATTCCCTTTTGCACAACACGATTTGGACAGGAGTCGTCGCACAGGCAGAGAGAATTACACTCATAGATAGGAAAACCAGCTCTGACTTTCACCTGCCCTTCCTCGTTGTAGGCAAATTTGTGCTTAAAACCTCCTGGACAGCAGCCTTGTTCATCTGTAAAACAGTCCCGGCAGTTGCACCCTACGGCTGATTTGGTGATGGTCACCCCTTCCCCCACCTTATACTTATTAATGTACACAAAGTCTTTAGGGGGCCCCTCCAGATCCACTTCATTCTCCACCAAGATGAGGCCAGTGTGGACGCTCTTGGCATTCAGCTGCTGCTCCCACAAACGAAGCCGCCGCCTCTGCTTGGCCTTCAGGACCACGTGATGGGAGAGGCCCGAGTCTAGCCTACGGGGGCAGCGCGCAACGGGCTTTTTACTGGTGGAATTCCCAGCAACCTTTGCTCGTCGTAACAGCTCCCTCTCCAGATCACGGTGAAACTGCTTAATGAGATTGAAGCACTTGAGGTGATGACGAGGTACCCACGAACAATCGGAATCTGGGTAACCCTTCCACTTAACTAGGTACAATTCCTCCTCCTGTTGGGGGGGAAAAAAAGGGACAAAATCAGATAAACATTGTTCTTGGGGGAAGGTAAAACTGGCGCACAAGAAACAGTTTCATATGTTTATATCCACATACAGGGCAGAGTGAGAAGGCCACCGTGCAGCAGTTTACATACAGCAACTGGTTACACTGTAGTGTCACTTTGTATACTCTACTGGCCAGTGGTCTTATTTATCTGTCCATATGGTACTGCGTAGATAGCAGGAAGATGGACGAGGTGAAATACAGAGCACCAATTACCTGAACTCTCTTGTAGTCACACAGATATTCCACCTCAAAGTTGGAGATATTCTTACGGGTCACCCCAAGTGTAGCACAACATACATGTTGGAGACGGCATAGCTCCTGAAGGTGGGATTCAGAAGACAGACACTCCACTGAAAAATCTGTAAAAATAAATAAATAAAAGGTAATACCGTATATAGGAATAACCAGTGTTTGGCCAAACATTCAAACTAGCTAAAGTGGCGTCAGAGGGTGTATAATTAGAAGCAGCCTATGCTGCATATTAGCTACACTAAATCCTTCGTACCCCCTAGTTGCTTCTACTTTTATCCTAATCAAATACACCCACAAGACTCCATATGACCTCTCTTCCTTTGTGCTAAAGGTGTTCCCATAACCCATTTGCATTTTTCTGCTTTCTTACTGTTGATCCTGCCCTAATATGCCCTGGTAGCACCAATTCATCCCCATCCAAATGCCCAAGCCCAGCTGCACCGTCTGTCCCCATAGTTGATCGCATTTAAATACCGCTTCCTGGGTCAAAAGTATACACATAATTTGTGCCACTTACACTCCCTTTAATTTACCTTTTTTTTAGGGGACAATGGAATAATTCCACGCTCCAACAAGGAAGATATTCTGCTGTGCTTGCAGGGAGCTTTGGGATATAGTTCTTACAAATAGCTCCCGCTAGAAATTTAAACAAGTAATTTTATTTGTAAATGAAAACAGCCACCCATGTCAAACCCAGCCTCATGCTCTGCACATAAAGCTTCAAAGCCTAGTAGTTACAGGGCTAGAATAAAAGTCCCAAGCCCTGGGACGATCACATCCACGCCAAACTCAGGGTCCTCTTTGCTCTGTGACAGTTTACACTTCCTTCTGTAATCTCCAACCCCTCATAGTTCATTATAGCCTATAGTGTACTCCCATTGGCTGCAGTGTAGTATAAGATATACACTCTGAGCGCTGTAATCAATCACAGCCCTATAGTTGCTTCCAATTAGTAGTCAGCGCCTGCATTATACTCTTATTTCTCTAGTGAGCATAATGTGATAGGATCAGCCCACTCAAGTGACTGCGTGACAAGATCTAAACAGCTCAGCAGGGTTGCGTAGAGTTGACAGGTAGGCTTATTTTTATTTGTACGATTTTAAGACTTACATTATACCTTTATTTTGTGTTACAGAATACAACATATTAAACTATACAATTAATGCACAAACAGTAGAAATAAATATTTTTTTATAACACTAAAAATACTTTTAATAACATTTATGCATTTTGTGATTCATGTGCTGGAAAGACCGAGTCTGCATCACAGGTAGTGTGGAAGATGCAAAATGTGGTGCAAAATCATGGGGCCTGATTCAATAAGGAAAAAGTAAAAAAAAAAGGAAGTAGTCTCCTGGACAAAACCATGTAACCATGATAGGGGTGCAAATTAGTTTATTTTGCACACAAGTTAAATACGGTCTATTTTTTCATGTAACACACAAATCTCAACTTTAAATTTCAGTGTAGAAATAAGCTATCAAGTATTTGTGTGTGACATGAAAAAAAAGACAGTATTTAACTTATGTGCAAAATAGAAACTAATTTGCACCCCTTGCACGGTAACATGGGTTTGTCCAGGAGAAAATTTACTCAATTTCTTACTTAACTTTCCCTAATGAATCAAGCCCATGGTTACAGCTCTTTAAGAGCACATGCAGTTTCATTAGAACTTCCCCAATTATGTCCTGGTGTATTATAACCATTTGTTTAGTTTTAAATTTCTGTATTATTAGAGTTTTATTTCAAGAAACAGTTTTGCATTTACATTTCAGTTTGTCAATTTTTACCACCAGTTTGAGCCCAAAAGCATTGTGACTTAGTCATTCAATCCCCTTTAATACTGTGTGGAAAAGAAATGGAGTGGGATGACCAATCACAAGCTTCAAATAGGGTAAACAGCTTTACGAAGGTCTTTGGCTAGAGGTAGATTGTTCCAGTAACCTCATTGTTTATTGAATCTAGAAACCACCGACAGGTTTCTGGAAGTGGAGACAAGGTGGTAAGTGGTTTGTGATGCAGAGGGAGAAGTCTGGACAACAAAAAAATAGAAAACCTGTCTAAAAATAACAGATGCCAAGAAAGACACCCATCATATAGACTTAAGATACTTAATTCTTACAAACACTACAGACACAGATGCTAAGAACCACATACAGAGAAAGACATGTCACAAAGTCACTGTTCATACATACAGATGAAACAATCTCACACAGTATAAAGTTAAGTACTAAGCAGATGTTGGTATGTACAGCTAAGGGAAGTGGTACTGAGCAACTGTACATACTGTACAAAGCTCTGCTGCTGGTCTCTTAAGTGGGCATGACCTCAGGTGTTGGCAGGTATACAGAGAACAGGAGCTGCCTCGAGTTTACAGCTGCAAGACCGGCCTTCTGCCTAAAAGTGCTGGTACTGCCTTGGGTACAATGACAACTAGTTATCGGCCGTCTCGCTGTGAAGATCTTTGTACCGAGAGGACAGGAAAGCAAGATACCTGGGGTGAAGAAAAGAGCATCTGGAGAGAACTTTATATCCAAAATTCAGTCTCCGTTATCTGACCCCTCTTCCACTATAACGACTGACGCCCCATTATTCCAGCCTTCCCGTATTCCCCACCTATCTTCCACTAGCCCCGCAGGACCTCTTCCATCACACAGCCTATGCCCTGCAACCCCTCCTTCATCTGCCTATTCTCCTGCCCATCTTCCAGTACCCTCCCTTTGCAATGTCCGTCTTACCAACCTCCCTATTTCCTGAGTTACTGTTAACACCTGTCTCTGGTTGTGCCAGTTTATAAACATCTACCATAGCTCCAGTGCAACACATATTTCAGCATCTGCCTCCTCTTTTGCCCATTTTACAGTGCCCACCCCCTGTGATGTCACTGCCTCAATAAACCCCCCTATCTTCTGCACCAGTGGTAATATCTAGACCAAGTGCAGCACATATTTCAGTATCTGCCCCCTCTCATGTACATGTTTCAATACCCACCCCTTGTGGTGTCCCTGCCTCACCATCTCCTGAGCTACTGCTAAATACTGTCTCTGGTTGTACCAGTCTATCAACAACTACCTCCAGTACAACACAGATTTCAGAACCTGTCCTCCCTTGACGTCTCTGCCTCCTTCTGCCCATCTCTCAGCTTCAGCATCCTCTCCTGCCTCACTTTTATTATATGTCTCACATCCTGCACCTCTTCCAAAATCTGCACCTCCTTCTGAATCAGTGATATCCTCTGACTCTGCCCTTCCTTCCATCTTAGAAGATGAACCCATCATTTCTTTTTAGCAAGCTTCAGCATTGGCCCCTTCTGGGGAGAACCCATCTGTGTTGTATGCAATAGATGTGGAGTGTGTGTGTGTACATATATATATATATATATATATATATATATATATATATATATATATATATATATATATATAACCAGACAGAGCATGGTGTGCAGTTATGAGTGTAAAGCTAGGAATCTATTGCAGTGTACAGATATAAACCCCTAATGTGCATCTATAACTCCTGAATCTTCATCTTTAGTTACTGTAACTGCAGAAAATGTTGCCGATCCCATTACTATTAATATTATCTTTATGTTAGTATCATAAATAATAAATAATTAAAGTTTAGCATTTCAGAGTTGGCAGCCCTGAGCACAGAGTAACTGTACATACTGAATTAGATGGCATAAATTATATACAGTATAATGGAAGTGGGACTGAGCATTTCTACATACAGTATAGTGAAAGTAGCACTGAGCACCTTGACAGAATAAGGGGAACAGCAATCTCTTTCACATATATATATATATATATATATATATATATATATATATATATCTATCTATATATCTATATCTATATATATAGTTATATTGGGTGATCTCTCCTCACAGAGGCTCTCGGTCCCTACACCCTGACTGACTGGTCCCTCTCCTCCCCCCCCAGCTCCAGGAGACACACGAGGCCGGCTCTCCCTGACTGTCTCTCACCTCCCTCCCCTGACGCCCCCTCACACCCGCCCCAGGATCACTCACCGAACGGGGATTTTGAATTCTCCGCCATGTTGCGCGGGACGGACACAGCGCTCCTGACTTCAGCCTTCTCTCTGATTGGCCAGACTGGCCCGGCGCGGGCAGCATGGCGGCCCGGGGATTGGTTAAAAGGGACGTGACGTCGGCGAGGAGGCGGATACATACAATTGCGCGCCATTTAATCTGACTGAAAAGTGGGGCGGGGTATGGAGGTGATTTAAGACGCTTGGGGTTTCGAAACTCCTTTAATGTCTCCGCAATGGCGGCCATTTTCCCATAGCCCAGCATTATTTACTTTAATCGAATGTTGTTCTCCGACTTAATGGCTGACGCATTAGAAAACGACATACAAATGCATCCACCACCATAAAACATTATTCATACCTCTCTTTCCTCTATCGTACAAAATGATGTAGATGAGTTCCATAGCGGGAGATTTAGTTTATCAAGTAAAAGTAAAGTTACAGACTGTAAAATAAAATTCCAGTTAATCCCCCCTCAGTAAGGAAAAAAAGTATTTCTCTATAGCAGGCCTGTGCAACCTGCGGCCCTCCAGATGTTGTGAAACTACAAGTCCCAGCATGCCCTTCCAGCTTTCAACTGGTTATCTACCAGCAAAGCATGCTGGGGCTTGTAGTTTTACAACACCTGGAGGGCCGCAGGTTGGACAGGCCTGCTCTATAGTGTAATATAATGTCAGTGAAATGACTAACTGCAAGTAATATTTATTTATAAGGGGTAACAACCCTGAACGTGCAGATTTGTAACATATTTCGTCTACCAGTCCCGATTTTCAGTCTCAAAAAGCAGGATTACTAATTGGGAGGCATGGTTTCACCAATTTCATACTGACATATGGTATATTTTGTTCCATTTATATAACCCAAAACTTAAATACAGTCAGTAAAGTCCATTAATTGTGGAAAGTAGTGAAAAATAAACTAGAGTAATATGGGCTACATTGGAAGATATATGACAAGTGCGCTTGAAGATATAGCAGATTAAATTGTAAGCTCTTGGGAGCTTACAGGCGCCCTATGTGTTTGAAATTGTTACGATCCTTTGCGCATTTGGTCTAAACTGTAAAGTGTACAAATCTCTACAAATACGACAACAGCCCAGCTAATACACATAGTGCCGCCATGTCACATACAGCATACTTGCCAACTTTCCCTGAATGTCAGGGAGACTCCCTGAAATAGGGGTGATCTCCCTCACTCCCTGAAGAGTCTGGCATTCTCCCTGATGCTGAGCCAGTACAAGACGTGGTTGGCTTCGCCATCTGTGGCATGATGACACAGTTCAGAAATTGTGTCCTATGTCCATGTATTGATGCCTATGGAGGTGGCCATTTTCATGGAAACCAAGATTTAATCAAAGACTGACAGGTAAGACAATATGACTTCAGTAATGGAGACAGAAATGTAAAAGACACTTCAGTCTCTAGAGATTCATTAGCTGCTTTTCTTTAACGCATAGTTGCCTACTCTCCCAGAATGTCCAGGAGACTCCCGCATTTCTGGGAAACCTCCCGGGAGAGCAGGGCAACCTCCCGGGTCTGGCCCCCACAATAGATAAGGGACGGGGCTTAATGACGCAAATATCGCGTCAACTTAGCCCCACCCCCTGCTGTAATTGGCCAAAATTGTGACAACCGTACACCCACGTCCCCCGGGATCTCCCTGAAGCCAACGAGGAAAAGTTGGCAAGTATGACATACAGTTTGGGTCCGGTACTGTTTACTTGGCCAATAGAAATCTCAGCCATGAGTCATTTATGTACCGTAAAATCTCCGCTTTTTCTATATTTGCACAAATGCGTCTTCTTGTCTGGCAAACACATTTAAAGGAAATGACGGTGTGCTTGGTAAATCAAAGGGTGGTTTGGGCAGATTGGGGCTAATTTTTCTAGATTTTGCCTTTGTAAATGTTCAAAAGTATGCAAATATTATAAAAAAATGATATACAATTGAATCTATGGAGGCTGCACTAACTGCAATGCGCATTTTCATATTGCAGACTCGAGGACGTTCTCCAGTGATCAGTTCCAAAGTTTGCATTCTAATCAAGTTGACGGGAAAGTCACAAATCTATTAAGTTTAAAGCATTCATTTTGAAGTTCCAGAAGAAACTTCTGATATACCTGTCACCTACACACAGTGGGGTAGCCATTTTGTTGGCTAATTCTCTAATACAGTGGTCAGGGAACAGGGGTAAATTACCCCAAATGGGATAAAAATGAAATTCCTGGGGGTAATGCTGCCGATTCACATGCTGTCAGTTGGATTGTAGACCCCTTTAAATGTGAAATTGCTGTTGTACCAGAAGAGCCTCAAGGGTTGGCAGAGGCACTTCTTGAGCTTCGATGCAATAATGAAGCACGTATTGCATTTGAAAACAAAGCAGATCTGTCATATTTTTGGATGTCAACAGCTGCAAAGGCATCAAAATTGTACATGAGGAGGCAGTCAAAAAGTTGCTGCCTTTTGCAACAACCTACCTTTGCTAACAAGGATTTTCCACTCTAACGAACATAAAAACAAAGCAGAGAAATCGATTGGACGCTGAAGACTGTATCCAAACTGCTCTGATATCAAAATGCCCCAATATTGATGCTCTTGTATCAAAAATGAAGCAACATCATTTCTCCAAAACCTGACATTTTGAAGTTGAAGCTTTCAAAGGAATTTTGAATAGATTCAATAAAATTCCAATAATTAATAATATATGATTTCCTTCCTTTCAAATCAAGGGGATAACGTCGGCGTATCTAAATATATTTGGGGGTGAAAGGTAAAAAAGTTCCCTGACCCCTGCTCCATTAACTAGAACTCAACCTATTAACACATTCTATCAATTCACTTGGAACTACTGTCACCACTGTGTGTAGACAATAGGCGCCATTTAAAAGGGTTAGACCTGATCAGATCTTGATGACAAAATCATTTTTTTCACCAGTCCTGGACATTTTGGTAACCCACGATCAGTGAATGAGTGGCTTGGTGAGTATCTGTTGATTCAAGTACAATTATTTAAGTTTGAAGAGCTTCCTTTGGTATTTTAAAACGTCAGATGCTCATTGCCAGCCTGAATCATTAACGAATAGAAATGCCGACACGGATTTGCATAACTGAAACCTACACCGATGAAAGCAATTCATGTTTGATACTTTCGACAGCCGACCATTTTCATAGGTGGAACGGGGATGAGAAGGAGCGTTTGCAAATAGGTAATGTACAGTAAGGGCATGCCAAACCCAATGGGCTTTGTCTTTAATAAAATTGCAATTTAAAAAAAATGACAGCAAATGAGAAGCAGCAGTTTGTCGGAACTGCCACTTAGTAAATATACCCTTATGGATTTGTTTTCTTTTGTTATGCAAATGATATAACAAAAAGAGACACTGTGATCCTGGTATCTGGCGAACTTCACAAGAAATTCAGCTCCGTTGTGTTTAACAACCACCAGTGAACATTGGTGTAATATTGTCCAAAACATTGATATTACCAACACTGGGGGGTATATTTACTAAACTGCGAGTTTGAAAAAGTGGAGATGCTACCTATAGCAACCAATCAGATTCTAGCTGTCATTTTGTAGAATGTACTAAATAAATAACTAGAATCTGATTGGTTGCTATAGGCAATATCTCCACTTTTATAACCCCACTTTTATACCCCTGGGTGAGTGCTTATCATTTCTAAAATGTAATCTACTTACTACATGTTGTTCACTGTGACGCTCTTTTTGATTCTACACTAGAGCTTCAAGGATGAAGCACCAGAATTTTCTGAACTTAATAAATATATTTGTATCAAGCAATAAGAGACCTTACTGACCAAGGCATAACTTTTATAGTAGTAGTGGCTATAGTAGATTGCTCAGATTACATGCTGTCTGAGCTCTTTTGTAATTCATAACATAAGGGGAGGCACCACTGACTTACAAATTATGGGTGCAATCATTTATTGATTAAGGGACAAAATTAATTTATGATTTACTTATGGGTGCAAATTTATTTTTTCATTATATTGAGGGGACAATAATATTTCATTGCTAAAGGGGGCAATAGTTATAATGGGGGCAACACTTATTATTACATAATAGGGGCACCATATATACTGCCAGCATGCACATGGGCGCTTATGTTCTGAATGAAAAGATAGCTCAAACACCGTTAGCCAGTCAGAAGCAGGTATCAAAAAAAAAAAATCCTGGCGGTCTCGACTAAACTGTCGGGGGATTTGCTGTTTTGAATCCGCCACACATCATCGTCCTATAGTAAACACAGCAGTTTGAACCACTAAACCGCCGGCGATGTGTGGTTGTTTCAAACTACCGCCAAACGCGATCTTTAGAAAGTCTACCTCCTAGTGTTCTAAATGCTGATTGGCCAGCATTTTGCCTATCCACTGTTGTACCCTCTGCTCCACGTCACAGCTGTCGGTGATTCGTACTTGTTCTAGAACGCTGGAATCAGCGGTACCTGTAAATTGTAACTTACGGAGGTGGAAAAAATATTAATTAGACAATGAGGTATAGGACACTAGAAATAGCCTTTAAGATGGGGGTAATTAAACAAAGTTGAGTTCCAAAAAGATCCCAATGTTTGTCGAAGACTAAATAGAGCTTATAACCACAAGAACCTCAACTTTTCGTCATGCACAATGGTGGAGGATGGATGATTTGGTCCTCCAGACACAATGGAAGTCGGGCAAGCAGTGAGTTCACCACTGTATAACCGAGTATTCTAGAGGAAAATCCGAGGCTATCTGTTCAGACAATGGTTATTGCTGCTAAATGTAGTTCTCCAAGCTACTGAATCGTGGGGTGTACTTACTTATAGCACCTAGCTTCTTCATTTTGCCCTTTTTTTCTTGTTGTTAAATAGCGGCAAAGTATAATCTATTGCGTGTTCTTTGTCACAAGAGAATAGATTATCACATTTTAGGACTTGGTAAGTACTAGATGATTTTTTAATTACAAACGGATATATAATAACTCAGAGTTGAGAGAGAGTGTGTGCACTTCTTTTTCACAAGACTGTATATTAACCTCACTTTTAGGTTATATATTTATGAATTCCAGTACGTTCTGATATCAACATTTCAGCATTGGATATGTATATGTGGTATTTTTTTATTTAATACATGTCCATTGATAATACTCAGTGCAGGACCTCAACCTTTGACCTTTTCTGGCCATAGTCGACCTCCTCTCTTGCCAAACCTTCACCCTGGTTATGATGGGGGTGTAAGATAGGGCTGATCTAGAATGCACTATGTACTGTAGAAGTTATAAATCATTCCTTGAAATCATCATTAATCAACACCCTTTTAGTCCACGAAAACTTAAAGGCCCGAAGATCCAAAGCACTGAAGCCTGCAATCCATATATATTTATTGTCACACAAGAAGGAGGGTCTGGAGATGGCAAGATCCATCGAACCGTTGTTATAATGTGCCGTCGACTCAGTCATCCCACTCGTCGTCATCATCATCATCGCCCCCATCATCGTCATCATCATCTAAAGATATGGAATCCACAGTAAGTATCGTGGGTTTATGGGCAAAGGAACAGTGCCAGAGAACACTGCTGTGGGGAGGGTTAGAAAACATGTTAATTGTCGCCCACAAACATGGAGGCAGCCATCTTGTGGGCGGAACCGGTACTCATATTCAGCCTATCGATTCACTGGGAGTCTCTGCCAGCACCGAGGCACATTCACATTGATGGCACTGGTTCTTATATAATCGAACCAGTCCACAAGAAAATGGCTGCCTCCACTCTGTGCCTTGCAAAGGGCTTCATTGCTGTGTAGTGATCGATAAATTGTCCTCTCTGGAACATTGGTTCCGGCCACAATAATGGTTGGGCCCATGTGTGTTGGTAACGGCTGCACGTCAGTAGTGGTGTCAGTGTTCTGTGGTAGGAAGCAGGGTGAACGGTAGAATTACCTGAGGAATGAATGACTTTGCTTCTCTTCTGCATGACATGCATGAGAGCTCCTACAATCCCCTCAGAACTGTCCTGAGGCAGCGGGGAGGATGGGACGTCAACCGGGTCTGTCACCTGGAGAATCATACAGGATCGTTTAAACAAAATCTTGATGAAGGCAATGCTAAGGTCTGGACAAGTCTGTCACAGACAGTGTGAGGGAGGGCCAAAGATTAGGAAAATGTTTGCTATTTTTTGTGATATCATCTATTATGTAATATAGTGGTATAGTGTCCTTTGTCTGTATACAGTGTAATAGAATTGTATTATGATCATGTCCAGTTGTCAGGTCATGTTGGAGGTGTAGTGTCCTTTGTCTGTATACAGTGTAATAGAATTGTATTATGATCATGTCCAGTGGTCAGGTCATGTTGGAGGTGTAGAGTCCTATGTCTGTATACAGTGTAATAGAATTGTATTATGACCATGTCCAGTGGTCAGGTCATGTTGGAGGTGTAGTGTCCTATGTCTGTATACAGTGTAATAGAATTGTATTATGATCATGTCCAGTGGTCAGGTCATGTTGGGGGTGTAGTGTCCTATGTCTGTATACAGTGTAATAGAATTGTATTATGATCATGTCCAGTGGTCAGGTCATGTTGGGGGTGTAGTGTCCTTTGTCTGTATAGAGTGTAATAGAATTGTATTATGATCATGTCCAGTGGTCAGGTCATGTTGGGGGTGTAGTGTCCTATGTCTGTATACAGTGTAATAGAATTGTATTATGATCATGTCCAGTGGTCAGGTCATGTTGGGGGTTTAGTGTCCTATGTCTGTATAGAGTGTAATAGAATTGTATTGTGATCATGTCCAGTGGTCAGGTCATGTTGGAGGTGTAGTGTCCTATGTCTGTATACATATAATAGAATTGTATTATGATCATATCCAGTGGTCAGGTCATGTTGGAGGTATAGTGTCCTATGTCTGTATACATATAATAGAATTGTATTATGATCATGTCCAGTGGTCAGGTCATGTTGGGGTGTAGTGTCCTATGTCTGTACAGAGTGTAATAGAATTGTATTATGATCATGTCCAGTGATCAGGTCATGTTGGGGGTTTAGTGTCCTATGTCTGTATAGAGTGTAATAGAATTGTATTATGATCTTGTCCAGTGGTCAGGTCATGTTGGAGGTGTAGTGTCCTATGTCTGTATAGAGTGTAATAGAATTGTATTATGATCATGTCCAGTGGTCAGGTCATGTTGGAGGTGTAGTGTCCTATGTCTGTATGTAGTGTAATAGAATTGTATTATGATCTTGTCCAGTGGTCAGGTCATGTTGGAGGTGTAGTGTCCTATATCTGTATAGAGTGTAATAGAATTGTATTATGATCATGTCCAGTGGTCAGGTCATGTTGGAGGTGTAGTGTCCTTTGTCTGTATACAGTGTAATAGAATTGTATTATGATCATGTCCAGTGGTCAGGTCATGTTGGAGGTGTAGTGTCCTATGTCTGTATAGAGTGTAATAGAATTGTATTATGATCATGTCCAGTGGTCAGGTCATGTTGGAGGTGTAGTGTCCTATGTCTGTATAGAGTGTAATAGAATTGTATTATGATCATGTCCAGTGGTCAGGTCATGTTGGAGGTGTAGTGTCCTATGTCTGTATGTAGTGTAATAGAATTGTATTATGATCATGTCCAGTGGTCAGGTCATGTTGGAGGTGTAGTGTCCTATGTCTGTATAGAGTGTAATAGAATTGTATTGTGATCATGTCCAGTGGTCAGGTCATGTTGGAGGTGTAGTGTCCTATGTCTGTATAGAGTGTAATAGAATTGTATTGTGATCATGTCCAGTGGTCAGGTCATGTTGGGGGTGTAGTGTCCTATGTCTGTATAGAGTGTTATAGAATTGCATTATGATCATGTCCAGTTGTCAGGTCATGTTGGGGGTGTAGTGTCCTATGTCTGTATAGAGTGTAATAGAATTGTATTATGATCATGTCCAGTGGTCAGGTCATGTTGGAGGTGTAGTGTCCTATGTCTGTATACAGTATAATAGAATTGTATTATGATCATGTCCAGTGGTCAGGTCATGTTGGAGGTGTAGTGTCCTATGTCTGTATACAGTGTAAAAGAATTGTATTATGATCATGTCCAGTGGTCAGGTCATGTTGGGGGTATAGTGTCCTATGTCTGTATATAGTGTAATAGAATTGTATTATGATCATGTCCAGTGGTCAGGTCATGTTGGAGGTGTAGTGTCCTATGTCTGTATACAGTGTAATAGAATTGTATTATGATCTTGTCCAGTGGTCAGGTCATGTTGGAGGTGTAGTGTTCTATGTCTGTATATAGTGTAATAGAATTGTATTATGATCTTGTCCAGTGGTCAGGTCATGTTGGAGGTGTAGTGTTCTATGTCTGTATACAGTGTAATAGAATTGTATTATGATCATGTCCAGTGGTCAGGTCATGTTGGGGGTGTAGTGTCCTATGTCTGTATACAGTGTAATAGAATTGTATTATGATCATGTCCAGTTGTCAGGTCATGTTGGGGGTGTAGTGTACTATGTCTGTATACAGTGTAATAGAATTGTATTATGATCTTGTCCAGTGGTCAGGTCATGTTGGAGGTGTAGTGTCCTATGTCTGTATACAGTGTAATAGAATTGTATTATGATCATGTCCAGGGGTCAGGTCATGTTGGGGGTGTAGTGTCCTATGTCTGTATAGAGTGTAATAGAATTGTATTATGATCATGTCCAGTGGTCAGGTCATGTTGGGTTGGGTAGTGTCCTATGACCTGACCAGCCTGAGGCTCTCCAGGTGTTGTGAAACTACACTTATAGTGTCACAGCACCTGGAGAGCCACAGGCCTGTTCTCGGGCTATTTGGTGCTATTCATAGGGTATTGCCCTGTGCTCTGACAACACCAACAACTCCTCAGACATGATTTTACAAGTGCCCCATGATTGTCATGCACGTACCTTGTTTAGTTGGATCCCCTGTCTAATCTGGTCCAGAAGAGCTCCCCGGCCACGAGGGGTAGAGGAGGGCTGTGCAGCCGGGGACTCAGATAAAGCAGGAGGTGGAGGAGGTGGAGGTCCACCAAGAAGTTGAGGCACTGGTGCTGGTGGTGGAGGCGGGGGTGGCGGTGGAGCTCCACTCCGTGGTGGTGGAGGTGCTCTGGGCGAGCCAGAAGGGGGTGGCACCGGTGTGCTGCGAGACGGAGGAGGGGGCGGAGGGGTACTGGAGCCTCGGGACGGTGGTGGAGGTAAGGGCCCTGTCCTGCCCCTCCCTTGGGTGGATGGAGGGGGAAGTGGGGCATTGCGGGATGGCGGAGGAGGCGGTGGAGAGGCGGAATCTGTAGAAAGAAAATGTGGTTAGCAATGGAAGCAATTTTCGACGGCACCGAGACAGTGAAAGCACTAAGAGCCCTATTTAATGTTAGGAGCCGATCCGGCTAACAGGTACAGCAGATATTACATCTGCACAAACCTAGTTGTGATTTAGAGTTGAGCTAGCGTGCCCCCCCCCCCCACCTTTAGATCTGCCCATTGCAATGTTTTCTGATTAGCCGGAGATGTCCTTACATTTAACAAAGGACAGGACGGTACAGGTTATCCTCCTCTACAACATATGGAAATATTTGGCCCAGGGTTAGTTCCACTTTATGTAATGTTACTCGAATGACTCCTATCATGGTCTTGTAATAAAGACGTGATGTGATATTATACAATTGGGGAATGGTGAATCTCACTTATGAGTTATTAGCTGGATACAGTTATGTTAGCGGGAAGACAAGTTTCAAAATTTGCACCTGACCCCCAGCAACCAATTGGCTTTCTTCTGTCTAGTGCAGGTTAGACAATGAAAGCAAGCGCATGATTGGTCGCCATGGATTAATGCAACTTTTGCACCTAAAGAACGTTGAGTGGGTTTGCTGGGTAATTTGGCCTTTGCAACTAAATTGCTCTGGCTTTGTCAAATATGCAGGCCCCAATCAGCAGGCGATCCTGATTGAAATCCGATTGGAGCAATCGAAGTTTGATCAGCAGTGCAGGAGATTGTCATTGGCCAATCACCACGATCACTATTTGTGTGTCTAGTCACATGATCTACCTATAAGTGGGCAGCCTTACACATGAAACCCACGCCAACACTTAGCCTCTAGGCCTCACCTCCCATCCTCATTTCCTCTTTCACAGCCTCCACTCCTCCGTGTTGCTCAATAAAGTCGTAGATCAACTTCGAGGTCTCTGCATCCGCCAACTGTGCTTCGCTGATCCCTGCTTTGCTGAAGAGATTGCGGATTTCTGGGTCCAGAGCATTTACCTGGTTGGAAAAGACAACGCAGGGCACAGTTTGAGAAGGGGCGTGCGCAGCCGCACTCGGCGGAATTAGGAATATTTTAGCAAATATATATAGGTGAAATAAGCTCTATAATGCTGGAGATACTTACATCAAACCCATTATTTGGATCCCAACCAACATGACTCACGTGTCTGCAATGAAGGAACAAATTATTTCACGGCCTAACATATTACAACACTCCCAATTACAGAAAAATGTCCCATCCACCACCCAATTAATAATTGAATGCTTTTATTGAACTCGTATAGACTTACTTGAAGCCACTGGGTGCCCCAATATCCGCTTTGGAGAACTTCTTCTTCCCCTTTTTTCCCTTGGATTTGTCGGCGGGCGTAGGAAGGGCTCGATATCTACTAGACGTGATGTCTGGGTTTTGAATGCTGACCGCTGTGATGTTAATACTTGGGGAGGGGATTTGTGGCTGCGGACTGGGAGGGCCTAGGGTGATTGATACGTATTAAATAGTCATCAATATAGCAAGTTACAGGAAGTAGAGAAGAGAAAAATACTGGAGTAAAAGTAAAGTCACAGAGAGCCAAGGTACAAACCTACATATAGATCAAGGCTTCAGGTGTCAGAAAACTGAAGTTAGAACTGTATATGTGGCAGATATATTGTGGGCTGATCCCTTAGCCGTTGCAGCCTATCAGATTACCAGGAAGCAGTGACATCACACCCTCAACGCCTCATAGATACGTCTGGTGCCTAGTGAATTTATATGCTGCATTCTCAAGGGTTTATCGCACAAGATATACGAGTATTTTACCACTGGGAGCCAGATCTGTGCTACCGCATCTACTGTCCTTTCTATTCTAGGCATTTTTCAGTCATATGGGTGGGTGGGTGTGTGTGGGGGGGCGACGACGACGTGTGTACTCACATCTCAAAAGTTGGTGAGTACTCACTTTTCAAAAAGTTGGCTTCTATGCCATTGTGTGCAGGCGTGAAGCTCTCTGTAACAAGATTTTATCTAATTTTTAAAATGCTCGTTACACTGAGTATTTAACTGTGTTATATTTAGCCCCCCTCGATCATTCACATCTTTGTAAAAAATGGTTTCAGATTGCCATGGTAAATATGGTCCTGTTCATTTTTCACCAAGCACATGGTGAAACACTTTCATTTCCTCACATCTGCAAACCCTTAATGTTTCAAGCTACATCCTTCCTGTCTAAATGTTGATTTCTACAAATCTTTTCTTCTCTCCAAACTGTTCACCTATGTCTGGCGGCCTAGATAAGGCCTCCATATACACACCATAAAAAGCCACAGGGCTGGAACTCTCCTCCCATATATACCACACAGCTAACATTTTACATTACCCCATCTGCCCTTCCTATTCCCTGCCTCCCTCCTGCCATATTTTGCCTCTTACCATTGGAGAACTGTCCTGGAGGTGGGGGTAAAGGCAGAGTGCTTCTTCTGTCTGACAATCCTAGAAAGAGATCCAGTTAGTTAGTAACCAGCGTCACATGCAGATTGGCAGCTAACAGCGCACTTACCGTCTGATACCGGTGGCGGTGGGGGCAGCGTCTGGCGTTTGTCTGCGAGGAGAGGAGACAACATGACACACTGCCCGTTATAACAGCATAGTAATCTAGTTATATGCACAGTGACGTGGAAAATACACTTTGGGGTAGGTTCGCTACAACCCCAAGGAATCGGGAGCAGTATCCGGTGATGTCAGAATTGGAAAGTTTAAAAACAGCGATTAAATTGACCTCATATTTACTTACACGCAGTCCTTCAGTGTAGATTTTACACTAATGCTCGAGGGGCAGTAGCTACGGGTCTCTCTGGCCTGCACCCCTAGGGGCTCCTGAGTCTCTGGACAGTACCACAAAGTGCTTCTATTTTGCACCTCTAGAAGATTCTACCTCTGCACAATGGAGAACGATGATACAAATATCAGGGACACATGAGGGACAGTTGGCAGCCATGTCTCTTTACCTTGCCTGTGTTGTCTTTTTTGCAATTTTTCTTCCACAACAGCTCGAAAAACATCAGCTTCATCCTCATTTGCAAAATTCAGGCCAACCTGGCATTCCTGAGAATAGGATGTAACATGTTAAACTGGCTGCACATTCAGTAATCTGGCTGTTCATCGAGACCTCCAAAATATCCTCTAGTCACTACATCAATCATACATCACTGGTGCGCCGTATAGGAAGAGGAAAGACACTTACGTCTGAGGGGAAGGTATGGAAATATGAACGGGGACTGGAGTAGGGGAGCTGCTGATATAGTTCCTGTTCCCAGATCATCTTCTCTTCCTGCAAAACAAAATATTATTATTATTATTATCCTTTATTTGTTAGGCCCCACAAGAGTTCCGCAGCGCCGCACATTGCAC
Source organism: Mixophyes fleayi (assembly GCF_038048845.1). Taxonomy (NCBI): domain Eukaryota; kingdom Metazoa; phylum Chordata; class Amphibia; order Anura; family Limnodynastidae; genus Mixophyes; species Mixophyes fleayi. The sequence goes on along the minus strand of NC_134410.1, from coordinate 125,324,207 downwards.
GAACAGTAGACTATACAGGGTAAAACATAACTGAACAGTAAACAAAAATACCAAAACTTCAGAAGCTCCAAGCAGGCTAATGCAGTAAAGACGGAGCAGAAGGACAGGTATGGACACAGGAGGGAAGAGGGCCCTGCTCAAATGAGATTACATCCTAAGGGAGGGTGAACAAAACTCGGTTACAAAGGGAGCCAGTTGACGTATAAGGGAGAGAAAAGGGCCGAGAGGAGAAAGGGGAGAACGGGTTAGGTGGAAGGTTGGTAGGCTTTGGGGAACAGGTGAGTTTTGAGTGCCAGTTTAAAGGAGCTTAGAGTGGGAGATAGACGGATGGAGCGAGGGAGGTCGTTCCAGAGAAGGGGGACTACACGGGAGAAGTCCTAGATTCTGGAGTGGGAAGAGGTGACCAGAGTGGAGGAGAGGCGATGGTCATTGGCCGAGCGCAGGGAGCGGGCAGGAGTGTGAATGGAGAGGAGGTTAGAGATATAGGGGGCAGTAGACTGGGAGAGTGCCTTGTACGTGGTGGTCAAATATGATACTGAGAAGACAAAGCCGCAGAGATAGAGGTGCACACAGGTGCCCTTTACATTGAAGTAATCATGTATCAAACAGGGATCTGCGATTTTTCATGTGTTAAAAAATGGAATCCTATTCAGAACATAAAAAATGCACTTATAAATTGGAAAAACGATCTGTGGAGACCCCAAGATGAGGACTCTTGGTCAACAATAAGTGAAAGACTCTTAGAATCCTCAATCTCCACAATTATTAAGGACAATACATATAACATTTGTTACAGGTGTTACTTTCTACCCACTCGGATCCGGAGGAGGTTTCCCCTTACTGTTGTAGAGGTTGCGATGAATTCGGCTCTTTCCTCCACATTTGGTGGACATGTCCGAAGATTGCTAGGTTCTGGGAAGATACAGCCACCCTTGTATCTAATGTTAGCTCAATGCCCATCTCTAAAAAAATCCAGTGTCTTTTCTTGGGGCTGCCAATCGAGGGCTTGGATGCTAACTGCCACTGGAAAAAATCCCCCACCATGCAACCAGTGTATCGCAAAATTTGGTTCTCTCGCAAGCATGAAAAAATATCCGCTTACCTGAATAACAAGACTCATTAATTTACAGAAATATGGAATGTTTGGTACTATTATAACACCTCGTTCCATCGCAAATACGCCACAGGCGGACTTGACCTTACTTGGTAGTTACAGTTGAGTATAGTGCATATGTGGTTCTTGGTGGTTCGTTCTCGGTCATCTGTCTTCCAGTGGATTTGTTGGGCCCCCATGGGTCAACCTCATCCCTTCCTGCCCCCCCTCTTTTTTCCCTTCCCTCCTCCCTCTTATCATTACATTGTAGTACGCGCCTTCGCAACATGAAGGTCTCCCTATTCATGGTTACCTTTGTTCTATATTGGCAACTTTTCTTTGCTGCAGTGGCGGGCCACATCGCATTACGGTGTTTCAAGTTCCCACGGGCGAAAGTGATAGGCCCCCTTCCCCAAAACCTTCCATCCTGCTTGCACCTGTCACTGGCATGTATGGCATTGAAGGGCATACGTCAACAACACAACTCCCAACTGTCCTGGCATCGGGACAAAAGTCTTGATCCGCTGAACTTTTCCGCATAAATCGGAACATCCGGGAGATTTGCACATCTGTATCTGCGCTGTGCAGCTGGAATTCTGCATTAGCTGAACATGCTAAAAAAAAAATAGCGGGCTGGTGCAAACATGTATTTGTCACATCAAAGTAGAATTAAACTTTTTCCAAAAATACTGCTTGATTTAGCCTCTGTTATGGCTTAAATTAATCATGAGGATGAGGGTACATGTGACACTTTTGTGCGCTTAAGCTTTTCATTCCATTGTCTCGAAAATGCAACTGAATGGGGTGAAATGCGTCGTCCTAAAAGTACAGGATGAGACACAATCTACCCCCAAAGGGAAAAATTGTATAGAAATGATATATGCTCTAAGCAGAAGGTGTAGATTTATCAAGTCTTCTTAAGAGGAAAAGTGGAGGTGTTGCCCATAGCAACCAGATTCTAGCTATCATTCTATAGAATGTAGCACATAACTCATAGCTAGAATCTGGTTGGTTGCTATGGGCGACACCCCCCCCACACACACACTTTTCCTCTTTAAAAGGTTTGACAAATCTAACCACCACCTCCCTGTTAGAGTACAGGGGCAAAACTATTGTTATACTCTCTGATCATCAGAAAGAATGAAGGAATAAAAGAATAAAATAAATAATAAAAAAGAGCACCCCTAGAATAAAAGAAGTGACTTATTAAAGAATGCTAAAATATGAATCATTCCAAAATGCAATCGATGTGAGTGACAACCATTATAAGCAAATATCAGATATATATTTAAAAAAAACCAAAAAAAAACCGGGATGTGTTCCCCTCCCAACTCTATATATCTTTGCACGTTTTAAATTGCAGACCCAATGCGTTTTTGCTAAGGTGCATTGTATATACTCTGAACTGTAAATTAATATGTGCCCAATATGTGCATTGGAGATCCTAATCCATCGTTGTGGGTGATGAAAAGATGTGAAATATTAGACGTTTCATCATGGCTGTTGTAACAAATACTGAATTAACTCTACTTCCACAGCTTTCAAAGCGGTAATGCTATTGCCAGTTAAATAGAGATGTGATTGCTTCATTAATTCCCTTGATTAGACAATTGTGTAGATAAATCGTCTTCTTGTAGTTGGCTAATAATGTAAATAAATGGGTTTTGCACAGTTTATTTGTTCCATTATTACAGTAATGGCTTATTTGTCCTGGTAATCTAGTACATGGGAATAGTCGGAGCAGATATTATGGGTAGATTCCGCTGTATAAACATATACACTCGCATGTTATATGCATAAATGTCAAGTTAAACAAGAAGAAATACATAGGTGGATGAATACATCCGGTTATATATATATAACAAAAGGAAGTATTTTCAGTTAGAATAAAGGGGTTTTTCATTTTAGGATGGCTGTTGTTTAGTAAACCTCCTAATTTCTCTATAATATTATTTTAGTTGAGTTCTCTCCCCTGGAATCCCCACCAATTGATGGACGGTCAGGACACTGACATACAGCTGCTTGATCATCTTTGTCGCTGCTCCGGTCCCTCTGGACCAGGCCTGGCTAACCTGTGGCTCTCCAGGTGTTGCAAAACTACAAACCCCAGCATGCTTTGCCAGCTGATAGCCGGTCGATGGCTAGCAGGGCATGCTGGGACGTGTAGTTTCGCTACACCTGGTATCTCCATCTTCCCTATTCATTACAATACAACTTATTGGTCAATCAGGAGTTCCTTGCCAAGTAGTTTTGCACCCACCTGCAAAAGCGATATTTTGCCTGAGGCAAAATGATTTAAATGAGATTGGAGAAGGTGGCTTTAAGAGGATCTTCCCATATAATGCGTTGTGAGGATCCACCGCAATACCAGCTGCGGATGACAGGTGGCAGTGCGCCATCAACACAGACAAATGCACATTCTTCTTCACTCACCTCAATCAGCACTTTGCTAGAGGTCAAGTCAATTGGGTCTAAGAGACCTCACCTTTAGGCAGCCATTACATGTCCCTCACTCCTAACAATCTGGCAAAGTTGGAATTTTGTTTCTGTGATGGTGCTTTTTTGTTTGCCTGTTTATTAACTTCAGTTTTGCCCCTCACAATTCTATCTTCTCCAACCTATCGACTTCCTCTTCATCCTTCATTATTCTACCTTCTCCAACCCATCGATTTCGGCTTCGTCCCTCATTATTCTACCTTCTCCGAACCCTCGACTTTGGCTTCATCCCTTATTCTTCCACCTAATCCAACCCATCGACATCAGCTTCTTCCCTCATGATTCTGTCTCCTCCAACCCATCTACTTCAGCTTTGTCCTTCATTATTCTACCTTCTCCAACCCATCGACTTCGGCTGTGTTCCTCATTATTCTACCTTTTCCAATCCATGGACTTTGTCCCTCATTATTCTACCTTCTCCAACCCATCGACTTCGGCTTCGTCCCTCATTATTCTACCTTTTCCGAACCATCGGCTTTGGCTTCGTTCCTCATTATTCTGCCTTCTCCGAACCATCGACTTCGGCTTCATTCCTCATTATTCTACCTTCTCCAATCCATCAACTTCATCCCTCATTATTCTACCTTCTCCAACCTATCGACTTCGGCTTCGTCCCTCATTATTCTACCTTCTCCGAACCATCAACTTCCGCTTCGTTCCTCATTATTGTACCTTCTCCAACCCATCGACTTTGGCTTTGTCCCTCATTATTCTACCTTCTCCAACCCATCGACTTTGGCTTTGTCCCTCATTATTCTACCTTCTCCAACCCATCGACTTTGGCTTTGTCCCTCATTATTCTACCTTCTCCAACCCATCGACTTCGGCTTCGTCCCTCATTATTCTACCTTCTCTGAACCATCAACTTCCGCTTCGTTCCTCATTATTGTACCTTCTCCAACCCATAGACTTTGGCTTGATTCCTCACAACTAGTCCTCTCAGGACTAAGCGGCTTGGCCAGTCATGGTGTGTCTCTGATACCTACCCCAACCAAGTGGTTCTCTCAAGGGAGCAACCAGCACCATGACACATGTCTTCGGAGATGGTGGAATCCAGTCATCAGCCTATACTTTCTGTGGGACATCCTTTGCACCTTCCAAGCTCACTTTGTATTGGAAAGCACAGTTCTAGGTGCATTTCTAACATTGTTATACAAACCCTTCACACACACAAGTGACAAGTAGTAAAGACAGCCCCAGTGTCCCATGGTAAATATAAGACATAAATGAAGCTAACCTGGCAGTAGTTTAAAAGAAGAACGAAAAGATTGAAAAGATTGAAGGGGTTTTCTATATATATATATATATATATATATATAAAACTTGACACACATACATATATGTCCTGGGGTACCATGTAACACATACCGTGATGTCAAACAACTGAATGTAATAGGAACGTTTCGGATTGTCTTTCACTACGCACAGGACTCCACAACTTTTCTTAATCCAGCGGTCATTGCTTGGTGCCATCAATAATTGTGCCACAGTTGTTGCCAGGGTCTGGGGGATTGAAAAATACAGGATTATAATATCTAGATATATATATATATATATATATAATGAGAGAAAAATAGTTCTACTGTAGCAATATTTATAGAAAAAGGAGGTATAGGATAAGTCGGTGAAGGAATTATATGTTTAGTTAGGGGAGGATTTATGAGATCAGTCAGGGGCAGGAGTTATAAGTTTAGTTTGGGGAGTTGTCAGGATTAGTAAGTGGGAGGGATCATGATCAATCAGGGGAGGAGTCATGGTAAAAAGGGGAGGAGTGATATGTTTAGGACAAGCCAGCTGAAGATATCAGCCCCATAATCATTATTTCTCCTTCATCCACTCTGGGGGACGCTGCTACCATGTGGTTAACAACTAAGTTTGCCGCTGACTCCTCCCCTCTGCAACCCCACAGACCTCAGTTTTTGTTTAAGTGCCAAAGGAGTTGGGCTGTGTTTAGTACTGATTGGCAGCACTTGTTATTTAGTTTAGATTTTATTATTTTTCTTGTACTATTCTAGTAATGTTAGGTGAGGATAAGTGTTGATTAACATTTTTTTCCTCTTAGGTTTCTAATGGAACCATGTTCCGTTTTTATTTAAGAAAAAGACCAACAGAAGAATCTTTAGACCGCGGGCAGTGACAGCGCTATGCGGCTGTCACTGCACTGTCCCAACGGTTCCGGCACAGCCGCGGGCAGAGAGAGCTGCACTCGGTTGAGGATCCGCCATGTTGGGAGATACCAAGTCCCCCGCTGAGGCGGAGGAGGGCGACTTGGATCTCATAGAGCCCTAGGAAGGATTCCGAATTGGCATTGATACAGGAGCACAACAAGTGCGGCAGCCTGGGCTGATAGAGGCTTCCTCTGGGTGTTTGAACCATCAGACAGCGGGGAGTGAGTGAGAGATTCTCCAGCTGTATGGTCCAGAGCAGGAGATATTCCGTCTTCAGAGGCACGTCAGACAGTTCTACTGCTGCTGGCTGCTCCTCACAATCCCTCATTGTGTCAGCTAAGTACCTCATAGGGGATATATATTAAAAAAAAAAAAAAAACACCAGTGCTGGGAGTGTAAAGGAGACCCCCACCCCCCCCCCCCCCAGCTGAATGGTACACTCCAAAGGTGGGAAAATCCAGCTACAGACATGTTACCTCAGAGGATCCTGACTGACATAATGGAGAATCCATCTGCTGCTTCACTTCACTGACAGTTGCACTAAGTAAGGGCAAGTTGTTGATGATATAAGTCAGCAGAGTTTTTTATATATCTATAATATAAATGGCTAGTGGCGTGTGTTAGTCTGTCTGTGTGTGGGAAAAATAAAACCAAGCTGCAGCGCCACCTGCTGGGCGGAGTTATACACTGACCTACCTAATTCTTAGTGTGTGTGTAAAAAAAAAATCAGAAAGGGCTGAAATTTGGTATACTAAGATGTTTTTAATTTGTTAATTTAATTTGTTAATTGTTAAAAGTGTTTATAAAGATTTAAAAATATATATATATATTTCTTGAAGTAGAAGGGACAGTTGGGAGTGGTTGGTGGTTGCCGGGGGTGACAGTGGGGAGTGGTTGGTGGTTGCCGGGGGTGACAGAGTGAGAGGAGTGTGATACTCAGGACCGCTGAGAGAGATCCCTGTGTCTGGATAGAGATCTGGATAGATGTGGCAATGAAAATGAAGGATGAGGTGATGGAGAAGAATGATGAGGTGGTGACATGTGGACAAAACCACGTTAAAAAAGGGCGCTTGCGTCGGGAAGTAACGCTCTTCCCCTGAGGAGGCCTGGCCTAGCCCCAAATGCATGACAAGAACTTTTTTAACACCTTAAGTAGCTTGATTTGACTAGAATGCATGAGTATCATGCACGGGTTAACTTGTATATATATATATATATATATATATATATATACACGTTTGTTTAAGTGATTACAAGAGGCATGTAGGTTTATAACTAGACTCTATCTGCACTTAGGTGATTTTATACAATATCTTCCACTTTTACATTATTATTACCACAGATATTTATATTACTGGATTGAGGCTATTAGCCAGAGTCAGAACTAGTGATTATTTTACTGTATTTTTCTCTGTGAAAGTTGCCTCATCTGTATTTCTTTTTAAAAAAAAGAAAAAGAAATATAATGTCTGATAAGAACAAGAATTATTGTGCAGAATGTTACACCTGATCACAATGTTCTGTCAGATTATCTGTGGGGTAAAGAGATCAGGGGGCTGTTAGTGCTCAGTGTGACCCTGTCCTCAGCAGTAAGTACCCCTCTGGGGGATAACTAGTTACTGAGGGTCCTTGTGGTAATATAGAGAACACTGTATATATATATATATATATATATATATATATATATATATATATATATATACTATATAAATGCCTAGTGGCGTGTGAAAAAAAACAAACCAAGCTGCAGCGCCACCTGCTGGGCAGAGTTATACACTGACCTATATATTTCTTGAAGGAGAAGTGACAGTTGGGAGTGGCTGGTGGTTGCCGGGGGTGACAGTGGGGAGTTTTTAACACCTTAAGTAGCTTGATGAAGGATGTGGCGATGAAGATGAAGGATGAGGTGATGGAGAAAAATGATGAGGTGGTGACATGTGGACAAAACCACGTTAAAAAAGGGCGCTTGCGTCGGGAAGTAACGCTCTTCTCCTGAGGAGGCCTGGGCTAGGCCCAAATGCATGACAAGAACCTTTTTAACACCTTAAGTAGCTTGATTTGACTAGAATGCATTAGTATCATGCACGGGTTAACTTGCATATATATATATATATATATATATATATATATATATATCTACCTACAGTTTAGAGTTTTATTATAGAAGGATCTAAAGTTAATGGAGGCAGTATTTTGAGTGTTCAGTCAATGATTATGAGACATCATTTTATTATTCAGAGATTAATTTCCATACTGTTTTGAGGCATTAGCCGGGGTCAAAACAAAAGTGATTATACTATCTATTATCTCTGTGGTCTGATTGTTTATGGTCTGTCTGTTTCTTTTTAAATAAATAACATATAAAAACTGAGGAGGATCATGTAATTTTCCTATAGGACTGCTCCCCCTTCACAGGTCTGTTCCTTGAAGCCAATTCACGGAACTGGACAGTAGTATATACTGTGTGTGACTGACAGGCTGCTCTGTATCAGCAGTATATACTGTGTGTGACTGACAGGCTGCTCTCGATCAGCAGTATATACTGTGTGTGACTGAAAGGCTGCTCTCTATCAGCAGTATATACTGTGTGTGACTGACAGGCTGCTCTCTATCAGCAGTATATACTGTGTGTAACTGACAGGCTGCTCTCTATCAGCAGTATATACTGGGTGACTGACAGGCTGCTCTCTATCAGCAGTATATACTGTGTGTGACTGACAGGCTGCTCTCTATCAGCAGTATATACTGTGTGTGACTGAAAGGCTGCTCTCTATCAGCAGTATATACTGTGTGTGACTGACAGGCTGCTCTCTATCAGCAGTATATAATGTGTGTAACTGACAGGCTGCTCTCTATCAGCAGTATATACTGGGTGACTGACAGGCTGCCCTGTATATACTGTGGGTGACTGACGGGCTGTTCTCTATCAGCAGTATATACTGTGTGTGACTGACGGGCTGCTCTCTATCAGCAGTATATACTGTGTGTGACTGACGGGCTGCTCTCTATCAGCAGTATATACTGTGGGTGACTGACGGGCTGCTCTCTATTAGCAGTATATACTGTGGGTGACTGACGGGCTGCTCCCTATCAGCAGTATATACTGTGTGTAACTGACGGGCTGCTCCCTATCAGCAGTATATACTGTGTGTGACTGACGGGCTGCTCCCTATCAGCAGTATATACTGTGTGTGACTGACGGGCTGCTCTCTATCAGCAGTATATACTGTGTGTGACTGACGGGCTGCTCCCTATCAGCAGTATATACTGTGTGTGACTGACGGGCTGCTCTCTATCAGCAGTATATACTGTGTGTGACTGACGGGCTGCTCTATATCAGCAGTATATACTGTGTGTGACTGACGGGCTGCTCCCTATCAGCAGTATATACTGTGTGTGACTGACGGGCTGCTCTCTATCAGCAGTATATACTGTGTGTGACTGACGGGCTGTTCTCTATCAGCAGTATATACTGTGTGTGACTGACGGGCTGCTCTCTATCAGCAGTATATACTGTGTGTGACTGACGGGCTGCTCTATATCAGCAGTATATACTGTGTGTGACTGACGGGCTGCTCTCTATCAGCAGTATATACTGTGTGTGACTGACGGGCTGCTCTCTATCAGCAGTATATACTGTGTGTGACTGACGGGCTGCTCTCTATCAGCAGTATATACTGTGTGTGACTGACGGGCTGCTCTATATCAGCAGTATATACTGTGTGTGACTGACGGGCTGCTCCCTATCAGCAGTATATACTGTGTGTGACTGACGGGCTGCTCTATATCAGCAGTATATACTGTGTGTGACTGACGGGCTGCTCTCTATCAGCAGTATATACTGTGTGTGACTGACGGGCTGCTCTCTATCAGCAGTATATACTGTGTGTGACTGACGGGCTGCTCTCTATCAGCAGTATATACTGTGTGTGACTGACGGGCTGCTCTCTATCAGCAGTATATACTGTGGGTGACTGACGGGCTGCTCTCTATCAGCAGTATATACTGTGTGTGTGACTGATGGGCTGTTCTCTATCAGCAGTATATACTGTGTGTGTGACTGACAGGCTGCTCTCTATGAGCCGTATATACTGTGTGTGTGACTGACAGGCTGCTCTCTATCAGCAGTATATACTGTGTGTGTGTGACTGACAGGCTGCTCTCTATCAGCAGTATATACTGTGTGTGACTGACAGGCTGCTCTCTATCAGCAGTATATACTGTGTGTGACTGACAGGCTGCTCTCTATCAGCAGTATATACTGTGTGTGACTGACGGGCTGCTCTCTATCAGCAGTATATACTGTGGGTGACTGACGGGCTGCTCTCTATCAGCAGTATATACTGTGGGTGACTGACGGGCTGCTCTCTATCAGCAGTATATACTGTGGGTGACTGACGGGCTGCTCTCTATCAGCAGTATATACTGTGTGTGACTGACAGGCTGCTATCAGCAGTATATACTGTGTGTGACTGACAGGCTGCTCTCTATCAGCAGTATATACTGTGTGTGACTGACAGGCTGCTCTCTATCAGCAGTATATACTGTGGGTGACTGACAGGCTTCTCTCTATCTGTGGGTACTACAGGTATCACTGCTATTGATCAGGAGTATACTGTGTGTATCTGACAGGCTGCTCTCTATCAGCAGTATATGCTGTGTCTGTCTGACAGGTTGCTTTCTATCTGTGGGTACTCTGCCCTAGACATGGTTCTGGAGGGATGAGTACCTTACATCAGTTTTGCCTTACACATATCTGCACAAATAGAATATTTACTCATTCCTTCACATAGTTATCAACTTATTGTTGAGATTCTTCTATTGTGAGGATTATTCTGTTATTTATATTGACCCAGGATTGTGTTGGGGAGTACAACTCTGGGGTTATATAAATATAAATTCATAACTCATTCACTTAACTGAAACTTTTTATCTGTTTGGTCCAGGACTGGATAGTAGGATTAGCCAAGCAACCAGAGGTAAAGGTACTTTACTGCCGGTGAATGTCCCTAAATCACGAACTCCGTGTTTTAGGTCTTTTTGGAAATCCTTTCCTGTGAACAGGGGCTATTAAGTTCAGCCCGCCAATAGAGTTAGTCTCCTTGCAATTCGAGGACAGTCGAAAACGGGTAGAGATGCTTACTCTAAAAGACGTCCAAATAACAAGATCCCAATAGATTTTGTAACGCAAAATCAACTATAGCGTTCAAAATCCATTCAGTCAAACAAATATGTTAACAAAATGACTTTGGAACACAAAATTAACCGTATTGCTCAAAATCTGTTGCAAATGTGATTAAAACCTATTTCGTAGCATAAAATTAGTTTTGGTCAAGATGTCATTGCTGGCCACAAAATCCATTTTGTAAAACAAATATGATACTGCATATATTATAGGGCATTATTTTGTAACAACATTCATTCAGTCATTCAATGTTGTGTTTATATTCACATGCTGATTGCAGAACAGTGGTAAAGAAACTCAGTATTGTTCATTGGTTTATATAAGACATCATTCCAAAATCATTTTTGTCTCTTGCGTTATTAGACATTTCGACAAAATGGTTTCATTTTACAGAATAGCTAGAATATTTCACAAAATAGATGTTGCTTAATGGATAGGTCAATCCAAGAGACCAATCAAAAACGCAGTTGAGTTGGATATATATAAAGCGTGAAGCCTCCTGTCCCTCCCCTAATTTTCTATAGGTTTCTGCAATCTGTCAATCCCACAACTCACGGCTGTCTGGTTTGACTCCTGTGTGAACTATGAAAGTGAAGGAAATTAAAAACTGAAGCGAAGAGTGGGGGATATCCGAAAATATTCCCAAATAATCACAATGATATCATTCTCCCAGAACATCACTTTACAATCCAGTTTTTCTTTCACTTTCGTGAACGGGAGCTGCTGCAACTTTTAACAAAAATGATTTTGTAATGCAGAGGTTGATTTTGTGGCACAGAAAGCAATTACGTGCAGGATCATTTTTAACGATGCTGCCAAAATGATCCTGATAATATTGTGTTTCCTTGTTTGTTCCCCGAGCACACAGCTGAGAATCCACAAGCTTGGCATCGACAGAGAGAACTTTGTGATGGTTTTATTTAGGTGGAGAGAGATACGAACACACAGAAAAAGCAGAAGTGCTAGGGCTACAGAGATGTCTCCTCTACGGACATCACTTCAGCCGTTTAAGACACATATGAAAGATACTGAGCACTGTGCGTTGTTCGTGATTGAGAGATTTTTAAATTGTATCGAACCTTCTTCGGCTAAGGGCCAAAATTTAATTTGGTAGTCAGCCTCCGAACCCGTTTCATTTTAATGACTCTTACGGTGGGCTACAAGCTAATTTGACTAGGCACTTCTTTTGAAAAACAAAAACAAAAACGTTAGGGGGTCGGGAGTGAGATTCAACTCTTAGCGTTGTGCCGCCGGAACAACCCGCGGGAGGATTGCGGCCTGAAATCTCGTAGAGGTGCCAGCGAAAATGAGGGAAGATTCTTTAAAAGTAGGATAGCGACGAGCGCAATTTCAGTTGCAACTGACATATTAGGAATTCCTGATGTATATTAATTGCCCACGCGGCCCTCTAAACCTCAAAAAGGCTGCACATTACCCGTAATCTCAAGTTAAAACAATATATATAGTCAAATAAAGAGACACCTGTCTGTAATAACATATCAGCAGCATTTTACACCAGTGTTATAAGCTATAACAACAACCCACATCTGACAATAAAGCAGGAAGGAGCCGGGGCCACAGATGAAGGCTCGGAGGGCCGCCTCTTGCCCATCGCCGGACAGTCTTCCATGTTTACGTCACCTGCGCTTCCTGTTTCTCGGTATGACAGGACATATGTTCCTTACCTGTTGTTTGTTCTCAGCCAGTACTCATGACCTTATCAGCTTCCCCATAAAACATTGCCGGACTCATTAACCCAGCACCCAGCCAAGCACCCCGATCTCTCACCATGCATTTTCGTCCCAGCAGCTGAAACACCTTCTGGTTTTCCTGTGGCATAAGGAGGACAGAGGGGACATTCTCTTGGGTGCGGCCCACGGGTTTGGATGCCCCTCTGCTCATGGCTGGGAGCTAGCCGTCGTTAGAAGTGTGAAGTAACAAAAAAATAATATAGAAAGGGGAACTTCCGCACAACATAGAAGCAAGCAAACGGAAGCAGAAAAACCACCAGTGAGTGTAGCCAGGATATGAAGACTGGTGAGGTGCGGGGGTTGGGGGAAGAGTTTTTATAGTACCAGTGAGGACTTTCCACCCCCCCCCCCCTTTATATGTAGCACTTACATATGACATAGTCAACACTAGATTGGATTAAACATACAAGTATTTAAAAAAATAGAGCACGGAACTTGAGCGCAGTTCCGACTGTATTCAAACCGTAACGGATCTCAAGAAGCGTTTTACGCAGACAGACCGACCAGAATGCAGCATGTGCAATATAAGGTCACATCACAATGCATACAAAAATATTCTATTATAAAATAAAGCGCTATCAACAGTATAATTATTAATTTAAATATGGATTTTTTTAAAATAACTTTTTGTTACATTGAATATATAGATCAGGATGTTCTTAATTCATACTGTACATACAATTATTGTTATCGTAGATTTGTAAAGCGCCACAGTGCTCCGCAGCGCCGTCCAGTAGGGAAAACAGGACATACATAAAACAGGAACATACATAAAACAGGACATACATAAAACAGGACATACATAAAACAGGGAAATACATAAAACAGGAGCATACAAGGCAGACAGAATAAATGCAGACATGAAAACAAAAGGTATGGTAGACCCTGCTCATTAGAGAGCTTACACTCTAAGTACAATGCATTTTTATAGTCTATCTCACTTGCATACACAAGTTCTGTGCTATATAGTGGCACACATACGTGTAGTTTTTAATGCAAAGACTATGGGCCCGATTCATTACGGAAAAAAATAAGTTTTCTCCTGGACAAACCATGTTGCAAACCAAGAGGTGCAAATTAGTTTATTATTTTGCAAATAAGATAAATACTGGCTGCTTTTTCATGTAGCACACAAATACCTGATAGCTTTATTTGTACACTGAAATTTAAAGTTAATCTAGGACATGTCCTACTCCAACTATAAATCTGTCCTCACATTTTAAATTTACCTCCCCCTCCAATGCAACATGGTTTTGCCCAGGTGCAAAGTTACTCATTTTTTTTTTTTTGCTTTCCTTTCCTTAATGAATCAGGCCCTATACCGTGTCAGTCACCACTCTCAGTCGGCACTTACACCTGCCCTGGAGTTGGGGCAAATGAGACGGCTGAAACCAAACGCACTTATGAGAAACCCTGGACTTGAATCATCCGCTTCTGCATCGGCACACCCTCACTGTACACTGCTTAGGTTAGTCCGCCCTTTCACAGCCCCGCCCCCCTCAAGACGTAAGCAGTCGCGTCATTTGCATTCATACATGGATTGCGTTCATTGGCGTAAGGTCCGTTTCTGAGAATGCGCACAGTAATATCACACAAGATCCGCTATGCAAATGGCCGTATGTTGAAACGTGGCCCGTAATATTTACAAATATATATATAGAAGCAATACCACATAATACAACAGCATATATATTTGTCCTTAATGCATTAATATTTTGGGGTACAAAACAGGATTGTCCCCCATATTCTGCTCATTACTAAATTCTCTCTCCCTCCTTTATGTCAATAAAGTATTAATGAGTAACCCTTCTGAATTTTTTTTTGCAGCATCTAATGTTTTCTTGTGCAGAGTAGGAAATATTATAAGCGCTTTTATTACGTCTGGAGGAAGATACGTTTAAAGCGTATCATGCGGGGGATATAAACAGTCTACACACCCTTATTTAAATTGCAGGTGTTTGTCATGTCCCAGAAGGCTCTAGCCTGGTGAACTGCGAGGGCACCAGCCCTGGCACTGAATAGGGAGATTACCGCAGAGAAGCTCTTCTCCTACGTGTCCTGGTGCGGCCAGCAAGGTCCAGCCACCATAGCTAGGCCGTCTCTAGCCTCCAGATGTAGACGAAGAATAATCAGGAGGGAGATCTTCTCAAGGCCAAAATAATTCTGGGTTATGATAGTGGTAGACACTACCTGGTTAGCCCCTCTTGATGAACCTCGGTTAGTTACATAAGGAGACGTGGGCAAGAGCATCTGAAAATTAAAACAAGTACACTACACCGTCAGGCTAGGCACGAGTGTCCTGACCTCCTGAAGGTAGAATATAACTGTAGGGGGAGAGTTCTGTATATCTAGAAGACAATGAGCTTTGAATTATTTGTCCTATGCTTTTGACTCCTACAAGCGGCCCACTTGTTTGTACTGACAGGTAGGGCTATCTGAGAAACAGACGTTTACCCCTCGGCACTCATACGGATTTCTTCCTCAGTATAACGTGAGGGTCATTTACGATCAGGCTGCAGCATGTTTGTGTTCTCTCGCCATCCCAGGTACACTTTGTCCTGTTCTTCCAGGCGGGTCTTTTGCAGAAGTGCATAAAATTGCTCTGCATGATGATGGCGGCAGAAGCGTGGAGAGCCCATTGTACATTTCGGCATTTAGGAGCAAATTCGCCTGCACCAGAGGTGCTCAAACCCAGTCCTCAACAGGTCATGTTTTCAGGTCTTCTGTCTGCAGAAACAGGTGGTACAATTACTGACCCAGCCAAATAGAATAGCTCACCAGTGCGTGATTTAAGGAATCCTGAAAACATGACCTGTTTGTAGCTCTTGAGGACTGAGATTGGGCTCCTCTGGCACCACAGGGTGTAGATTCGCCCCTGGACAAACCATGTTACAATGCAAGTGGAGCAAATGTCATTTTTTTATTATTTATTTTGCGTGCAGGGAAAATACGGCCTCCTGTATCAGATAAGCAACGTGCAGCTTTATTTGTGCGCTGAGATTTAGAGTTGAGCTCTTCTAACTCTAAATTTGTCCACATTTTAAACTCCCCCCCCCCCCCTGCAGATGGTTTTGCCCAGGTACAAAACTGCACCATCTAGCTGAATTTGCATCTAAGCGCATCCCTTCAGGTGCAAGCAAGAGATGGGAGGAAATAAGATTGTTCTATTATTATAATGGAAGAGGGAAAAATGGATATTCTGTAGTACCTGCATCCAACTTGAGCAATCTGTAGTTGGAGGACTCCCGTTGAGCGCTGAAAAGCAATGGCATGCTGATGTGAATGAGTTCTCTGTACAGCGCTGTGGAATCAGTGGCGCTATATAAATAAATGGTGATGATGATGATAGATAAGGACTCACTAAACGGCCATGACATCTGTGGACAGGGGCTACCTGGCAAATTTTAGCCAGGAAGGGGGGGATATTTTAAAGGAACAAAATGCAGGTAGCCTGGTGACCAGCCCAAGCTAGCCAACTATGGGATCTACCTGGGCCGCCCAGTCGGCTCTGTGGGAATGTGAGAGCAGACCTCTAGCTGTCAGGAAACGACACATCCTGTTTCCATGGCAACACAATGCTCGTTCTCATCGACAATTTTAAATATTTAAAAGTGAGCTTTGTTTAGTATTGAGGTGGACAATCTTCAGACACTTCTGCGTGTTGCTGTATTGATGCTCTGATTAACTACACGGTGGCCAAACCGCACAACTTCAAACTTGCCTGTACACCGGCATTCAGGAATTGACAGAGATTATGTAATCTATTGCTCTTATTGGTTACAGGTTATTCTAAACCAGTTCCTCTGTAACTGGTCTGTGTGTAGCCCAGGGACAAACGCAGGATTTGTAGAGGGGGGTTTCCACACCACGCCGCCAGTGGGCGTGACCAGCATGCATGGGGGCGTAGCTATAATTTTAAACAGTGCTTGGCTGCTCTCCAACTCTTTCTATCCCCATAATATACATGGGCAATGCTGCGTGCACTACTGTTAGGTGCACGCAGCTCTCCCTTTTCAAGCAGAGCCGTGTGAAGTGGGAGCAGGTTCCAGCCACCTCAATTATACAGTGCCCCAGGCTTGGAGGGGGGTTCCCAGGCACTAGGAACACAACCCCCCCCTTGGGTTAGCCTATGTAACCAGTTTTTAAGAATGACAATAGGCGCTCAGAGCCCTGTGAATCGCACCTTACTAATGGAGCATAAACTAGATCCATATATACCGTAGCTATGTTATGCTTCTGAGCGATTGCATCTAAGCACATCACCCACGGCACACACTTATACTGAACGTTGTTATAATGCAATACCATTTACATACAATTCCGCCGTTATATTTGCAGACAATCTATGCAACATTTTTCAGATATTTTTTTTACTCAATACTCAGAAACTCATATCATATTGAGACAAGCCCCTCAATGACATTTTCTCTTACAACATTACTTGTTGAAGCCCCAGTAGTTATTAAAGGAACGGCCTACATTTGTTGACATTTTTGTGTATAATTGAATGCAAAAGTCCCAAAACCACCGGCTAGGTACACCCTCTAGTAGAGTGTATCCAACGGGTATTTTAATTTGTTAAAATCTGAGATTCCTCTCTGAAAGAGGTCGGCGTCCCACCATCTTCATGATCATATAAAAATTTGGCTTCATGAACTCCCAATATTTTGGCAACATCTCCAAATATCTCCATTATCACAATATTTTATCACACAAAACGACATCTGCATCAGAAAACAGAATCGGGCGCGTTACTGCCCTTATATGGTACTTTCCATGAAATACCCTGATCCAAACACACGCCACTTATACATTTGCGTCTACGTCAGCATCTCTGTTACGCTGCATTTTTTTCTGCTTAGCCAACGATCCGTAATATGCCTCCCTCGAACCGTGAGCGGATCCGACGACCGACCTCTAATTACGTAAGTAAATATTTGCCTTGGTAGCAGAACCAATAACATAACAAGCTGCAAAAATAAAAACCCATTGTTTAAAAATTTATTAAAATATTCTTTGGCTTACGTCTCCACATGTGTAAACCAAGCTGTTCTCCAAAACACAGAACATGTCAGGAGTGTGTGACAACGGGCGCGGCCACCACAGGTGACTTCAAGGGTGTAAATAGGCCCCGAAAGGATTCACAGTGATCAGGACAGAGGGAACAGAAATCGTTGGCAGAGCACAGCTGCTTTATAGCTGGGTGAGGAGTATGACTACAGATCTGTAACAGTCTAATATTGTACACATAATAGGCACATGCAGTATAGACATGACCTCGGCAGCTGTAAATTTAGGGTCGTACATTGAACCGAAATGCTGTAACAAGGAGTAGTGTAGTGAATCTATGTCAAGTTATATGTTTGTGAATGAACTTGGTAATAGCAGTAGAGATACTCTGAATAAAATGGCACACTATAACGCTGTAGTGCAATGTCCTCTCTTAGAGAGATTACCTAACCCCCCGAGTGCAATACACTGATACCCCTCCCTGCTAGACAGGGGTTGGTGAGGTAGATACACTGTGATTCTTTGACCTTTTGGTCGACCTCAGGGGAGAGGGACCTGACATGAATGAATACTCTCAGGGAATTTGCTCTGTGTCCCAAGAACTGATCTACAGGATAAACGTCCTGGTCCTGCATTGAACGAGAGACACAGAGGAAGGAGAAGGCAACACGTACAGTGATTGTAGTGAAGTTTTGCAGCAGCTGGGGTTGGTAAGGGTAAGGGGCACTTATGGCTTAAAACATCTAGTCCTGAACCGATTGGACGCTCCTCTCTCCAGGGGTCAGCTCTGGCTGCTTGTTCTTTCTTGATGCAGCTAACGGACCTGTCCATCGTACGTGCACAGGTCTCAGGAGAACTGGCCCAATGTCCGCAATCATGGGAGAGGGAGCCAAGAGCAGGTTAGTGCCCTCCAACGTTGCTTTTGCCCGTCGTCACCCAGTCCACGATGATGAAGCTCAAACACATTATCATGAACACAAAACCCATAGAGGCAAAAAGGGCAGCCTGTGAAAAGAAGAAAAGAGGTGGTGTGAGAGCCCATTTTTATAGACGTGGAATGCGAGTGGACTGTTGGAAGATAGGGGGAATGTGAGTGCACCTCCGGAGGAGAGGGGGAATGTGAGTGGACTGTTGGAGGAGATGGGGAATGCCAGTGGACTGTTGGAGGAGAGGGGGAATGCCAGTGGACTGTTGGAGGAGAGGGGGAATGCGAGTTGAATCCCGTAGGAGAGGGGAAAGGCGAGTGGACCTCCGGAGGAGAGGGGGAATGCCAGTGGACCTCCGGAGGAGAGGGGGAATGCCAGTGGACCTCCGGAGGAGAGGGGAAAGGCGAGTGGACCTCCGGAGGAGAGGGGGAATGCGAGTGGACCTCCGGAGGAGAGGGGGAATGCGAGTGGACCTCCGGAGGAGAGGAGGAATGCGAGTGGACCTCCGGAGGAGAGGAGGAATGCGAGTGGACCTCCGGAGGAGAGGGGGAATGCGAGTGGACCTCCGGAGGAGAGGGGGCATGCGAGTGGACCTCCGGAGGAGAGGGGGAATGCCAGTGGACCTCCGGAGGAGAGGGGGAATGCGAGTGGACCTCCGGAGGAGAGGGGGAATGCGAGTGGACCTCCGGAGGAGAGGGGGAATGCGAGTGGACCTCCGGAGGAGAGGGGGAATGCCAGTGGACCTCCGGAGGAGAGGGGGAATGCCAGTGGACCTCCGGAGGAGAGGGGGAATGCCAGTGGACCTCCGGAGGAGAGGGGGAATGCCAGTGGACTGTTGGAGGAGAGGGGGAATGCGAGTGGACTTCCGGAGGAGAGGGGGAATGCCAGTGGACCTCCGGAGGAGAGGGGGAATGCGAGTGGACCTCCGGAGGAGAGGGGGAATGCGAGTGGACCTCCGGAGGAGAGGGGGAATGCCAGTGGACCTCCGGAGGAGAGGGGGAATGCCAGTGGACCTCCGGAGGAGAGGGGGAATGCCAGTGGACCTCCGGAGGAGAGGGGGAATGCCAGTGGACCTCCGGAGGAGAGGGGGAATGCCAGTGGACCTCCGGAGGAGAGGCGGAATGCCAGTGGACCTCCGGAGGAGAGAGGGAATGCCAGTGGACCTCCGGAGGAGAGGGGGAATGCCAGTGGACCTCCGGAGGAGGGGTGGAGGGATATTAGCAACAGCAGACAGAACACTTGTAGGTGAATGGGGTAAGGGATTTGTATGTGTAGTAAGACAGACACGTTAGTGGAGTACAGAGAGGCAGGAAGATACATATTACACAATGAGGAGAATGTAAGGGTGGAGACAGGTGAAGAACATCGTTATATGAACCTGAATCTTTGGACGTGATAACAGAGGTTCCTTCTCAGTGGGGACAATCCTTAAATAAAATATACTCGGAAGGATGAAAATCAGACTTGGGGCTGAAGTGGCTCCTGTAAGAAGTAAGAAAGTACTATATGTAACAAGCAGTATATTGTATAATTAACGATGTATTGTGTACTGTATAATTACCACCCAGCATATTGTATGTTCAGTGCATAATGCTGTAAACGTATAAAGTGCAATTCCATTTCATTGTATAAAAGTATACATAGCAGCCAGCCTATTGTATAACATGTAACGAACACCCAACTCATCGTATACAGTGCATATGACACGCAGTCCTGTATCTGAATGCTTGTATGATGTACAAGCATTCGCTCAGGCCCCTCAGACGCGTCCCGGCCGCCGTCATGACGACCGGGGTGTCACTTCCGGTTTCCGTCCCGGGCCGTCACCATGGCAA
Source organism: Mixophyes fleayi (assembly GCF_038048845.1). Classification (NCBI taxonomy): domain Eukaryota; kingdom Metazoa; phylum Chordata; class Amphibia; order Anura; family Limnodynastidae; genus Mixophyes; species Mixophyes fleayi. Next base: position 125,303,743 of record NC_134410.1, on the reverse strand, counting down.
CGGCCAGGACGCATTGAACAGCACCGACCCGGCCAGCTAGACAGCCTCCTGCTGGGCCTGATTACCCTTCTGTGTTCCTCAGTTCCTATTGGTCTCAGCAAGTATTGTAAGGAAGAGAGGGCTTAGCCTCCATGCCGGTTATAGCTTCAGTCTCTGGCTGCTGACCTGCTTCTCTGCTCTTGTTATTTGGATTGATTCTTTCGTGCATGACCCTTGGCTCGTTTACTGGACTCTGTTGGATTGCTCGTGACCCTGATCTTTGCCTGTTACCTGGATACGCTGTTTGCCGCCAGCCCTGACCTCTGCCTGGACCTCACTACTGTTGCCTGCTGTACCCTCTGACCTCGGCCCGTTTTGGACTTCGCTGTTTCTACCACCTGGCCCTCAACTGCGCTACAGTAAGATTATAAACTTGTACTACTCTGAGTTGAAGACCTGGGGGCATCGGAGTACCTGTGAGCGCGTTCAGCTCTACGGGAAAGGCGGCTGCTATAGGTGAAGACCTCTGTTACCTGTTCTACGAGTTTATGATATTTGCCGTCAGCCTTAACACACATATAACACTGAGCACATGGTCTGTTGGCCAATGAAAATAGAAGACCCCTTTATCAAAGAGTCTTCCATTTCAATTGAGCCTTAACTGAATATAACAGCCTGTGCATTAATATTGATAATATCACTTCTTCTTGTCTAACTAATTTTCAGGAATATTGGCTCAGCCCACAAAATATACGCCCCTCGCTTAGGGTAAGCGACAGGTACCATTATAATCGTTGCGTTTAGCAGAAAACACTATTATATCGCAACAGTAGGTGGCGCAGAAGAACAAGCCACCACTGCAGACACAAACTTAATTTCATGAAATGTCCAACGATCTAAAGCGACTGTAAGGTTTCCAGAACCTGATCGATGCCAAGTGGCTTTCTTCCTGCCATCAATAACACAAGCTTTGTCTTTCAACCTGGCACCTAAGTATAGACCACCACGTGATATATAAATCATGCTTACCAATGACACCGAAAATATCCTTGATGTTTGGAATAAAGATGACCAGCAGATTGACCACTACGAGCAAACACACAGCAATAAGGATGTGTCTCCACCAGCGAAAGTCCTGTCCTGGACAAAGGAGCTGCTGGATTGCTCTGCGGATCTGAGGCGAGAGACGGGAGCGGGGGATTAGGAAGAAGTAAATCAGACGGACGTGGGCAGAGAAAGGTATCGGGAGGCACACTTACCGGAAACAAGACAACCGGCACGGTGAGAGTGACGGCCACTAATACGGCAAGACGGACACACAAGATGACCGTGTCTAGTGGGTCCACTTTGTTATACGTGTGTAACATCTCCGTCTCCACGTTATCTAATGGGGGAGAGAGCGAAAATACTCAAATCATCATCTACCATTCTCCATGACAGATCTGGATTACTGGGTATGGAAAGAACCGTGCCCAAAGTTTTACAGTTATGATAAACCTTTATTATATAAAAGGGGATATTTTAACTTTAAATACTTTTCTCCGTATGTTTCTCCTTAAAGTGAACTCTGCGTCTGTGTAAATATTTTGATTAATCAATTCATATCCTGGTTCTAGTGATGAGCTTTGAGTTATAAAGGAGGATTTCATTGTTGGTGGAGATATATTCTACTTTCCTCCACCCGCCTTGTGACCGCTCCATTTCTACCATGACGAGCTGCCAGAGAGGGATTCTGTAGAGGCCAAGACCCGATAAAGTACTAGAAATGACCTTTGGCTTCTTACTGGTCAATTGCTGCTAACATCCAATCAGGAACAAGCTGTATAGCAGACGTCAGCACCTGCAGAAACACTTTCCAGCAGCTCAACTGTCTGGTAAGCGCCTTTCATTCATCAAGCATGTTACCAATTCAGATACCCTCTCCCTAATTCTCTTATGCCGCACTACATCCGGTAATTCTGCGTGACTCTTACCGTAGAAAGTTAGGTACCCAAACACAGCAGTCATCAGGTACATGATAAACATGGCCAAGATGGAGACATTGGCCACATTCTGCATCCGCTTCTTGGTAGCTCTTGATGCATAAAAGAAATAAAAGCACGTTACTCGTATAATAGATGTGTGTGCAGTGTGGTGGGTCGGCCAGCAGAGGGCAGAATTAGATTTGCAAACTGATTGTCAAGGTAAATGTGAAAGAAAATCACAAAGACTAGAGCAGGGATAAGCAACGTGATACACTTCAGTGGCCCTCTAACCTTCAAAAGGGCCACACATTAACCTTATGATGAATGTCACAGTAGATAACATAGGCATCTCAATATGGCTTCGTACCCCTCTACACCAACCTGCGCAGTTCAGTATATATCGGCAGAACCTCCGGGTGACACACAAAGGCAAACGCCACGATCGGGATGGCGTACGCAGTCTGGAAAAAAAAATGTGTCACAACTTTAATAAGGTGGAAACAAGAAACGCTGGAAAAACAAGAGTAAAACAACGAGCCTGTGGCCGTCTACGGATCCGTTTGCGGACATACCTGCGAGTTGGCGGTAAACAGCTTAGCCGTGCACGCGTCATTGGTGGTGTTGTACCCGTTGGTGTAGACGGTATGCTCCGTACTTGTTGTGTTGCTCAGGGGGCACGGTATGATGGTTTTCTTGTAGATCACCTGGCCGAGAGCAGATTGAGGTGGTGAAATTTAAGGAGACATTAAGCAGAGACAAAAAAGAAATGCGTTTCGACCCCCAGCAGAGGTGGAGACTTGTGAACACAGAAGGGGAACGTTTTTGTGACATTTGTAGAAATTAAAAAAAATAAAAAATAAAATCAGAACAGTAAGTACCTCTGTGAAGATCATGTTCAGGAGTGAATGTGTGTAGAAGAAATTATTTTGGATTCCAATCATTGCTTCTATAGTTTGCCTAGAGGGGTTATAGCATTTTATTACAGTGTATAGTGATGCATGTTAGACTGGTTCTCTCTTCTGCTCCTGAGTGATTTGGATATTTTGGTTCTATGTATATGTTTTATCTATCAACCTTTTAGTTACTTTAATTATTTATATTTTTGGAATACCCTTACTCTGTCAGTGTGGGCAATGTGAGTATGCGTGGTTGGTGGGAGTCTGCTTTTCATAGATAAACCAAGTAGGAAATATCACTGTACTAATCTGCCGCTATATAAATTCTCTGACATCTGCCACAGCTGCTTCTTACCGCACACAGGAAGAAGACCATACAACTAAGAGAGAAGCCGCTCGTGTAACCCAGGTATCCTGAGAGAGAGATTAGAGACGGACAATCCATAACCAACAGACTCGTTATATCTGTATAAACAGTGAGTTCTCATGTTATCACTACTAACACACAGCACAGACCGTCCACTGGCCATAAACTAACACACAGCACAGACCGTCCACACGCCATAAACTAACACACAGCACAGACCGTCCACACGCCATAAACTAACACACAGCACAGACCGTCCACTGGCCATAAACTAACACACAGCACAGACCGTCCACTGGCCATAAACTAACACACAGCACAGACCGTCCACTGGCCATAAACTAACACACAGCACAGACCGTCCACTGGCCATAAACTAACACAGCACAGACCGTCCACTGGCCATAAACTAACACACAGCACAGACCGTCCACTGGCCATAAACTAACACACAGCACAGACCGTCCACACGCCATAAACTAACACACAGCACAGACCGTCCACACGCCATAAACTAACACACAGCACAGACCGTCCACACGCCATAAACTAACACAGCACAGACCGTCCACACGCCATAAACTAACACACAGCACAGACCGTCCACTGGCCATAAACTAACACACAGCACAGACCGTCCACTGGCCATGAACTAACACAGCACAGACCGTCCACACGCCATAAACTAACACACAGCACAGACCGTCCACACGCCATAAACTAACACAGCACAGACCGTCCACACGCCATAAACTAACACACAGCACAGACCGTCCACACGCCATAAACTAACACACAGCACAGACCGTCCACACGCCATAAACTAACACACAGCACAGACCGTCCACACGCCATAAACTAACACACAGCACAGACCGTCCACTGGCCATGAACTAACACACAGCACAGAACGTTCACCAGCCATAAACTAACACACAGCACAGACCGTCCACTGGCCATAAACTAACACAGCACAGACCGTCCACCGGCCATAAACTAACACAGCACAGACCGTCCACACGCCATAAACTAACACACAGCACAGACCGTCCACTGGCCATAAACTAACACAGCACAGACCGTCCACCGGCCATAAACTAACACAGCACAGACCGTCCACACGCCATAAACTAACACACAGCACAGACCGTCCACTGGCCATAAACTAACACACAGCACAGAACGTCCACTGGCCATAAACTAACACACAGCACAGACCGTCCACTGGCCATAAACTAACACACAGCACAGACCGTACACTAGAAATAAACTAACACACAGCACAGACTGTCCACCAGCCATAAACTAACACAGCACAGACCGTCCACCAGAAATAAACTAACACACAGCACAGACCGTCCACCAGAAATAAATTAACACACAGCACAGACCGTCCACCGGCCATAAACTAACACACAGCACAGACCGTCCACCAGAAATAAATTAACACACAGCACAAACCGTCCACCGGCCATAAACTAACACAGCACAGACCGTCCACTGGCCATAAACTAACACACAGCACAGACCGTACACTAGAAATAAACTAACACACAGCACAGACCGTCCACCAGAAATAAACTAACACAGCACAGACCGTCCACCAGAAATAAACTAACACAGCACAGACCGTCCACCGACCATAAACTAACACAGCACAGACTGTCCACAGGCCATAAACTAACACAGCACAGACCGTCCACCAGAAATAAACTAACACAGCACAGACCGTCCACCAGAAAAAAACTAACACACAGCACAGACCGTCCACCAGAAATAAACTAACACAGCACAGACTGTCACGGGCCATAAACTAACACAGCACAGACCGTCCACCAGAAATAAACTAACACAGTACAGCCCGTCCACCAGAAATAAACTAACACACAGCACAGACCGTCCACCAGAAATAAACTAACACAGCACAGACCGTCCACCAGAAATAAACTAACACACAGCACAGACCGCCCACCAGAAATAAACTAACACACAGCACAGACCATCCACCAGAAATAAACTAACACACAGCACAGACCGTCCACCAGAAACAAACTAACACACAGCACAGACCGTCCACCAGAAATAAACTAACACACAGCACAGACCGTCTACCAGAAATAAACTAACACAGCACAGACCGTCCACCAGAAATAAACTAACACACAGCACAGACCGTCCACCAGAAAAAAACGAACACACAGCACAGACCGTCCACCAGAAATAAACTAACACAGCACAGCCCGTCCACCAGAAATAAACTAACACACAGCACAGACCGTCCACCAGAAATAAACTAACACACAGCACAGACCATCCACCAGAAATAAACTAACACAGGACAGACCGTCCACCAGGAATAAACTAACACACAGCACAGACCGTCCACCAGAAATAAACTAACACAGCGCAGACCGCCCACCGGCCATAAACTAACACACAGCACAGACCGTCCACCAGAAATAAACTAACACAGCACAGACCACCCACCAGAAATAAACTAACACAGCACAGACCATCCACCAGCCGTAAACTAACACAGCACAGACTGGTCCACGGGCCATAAACTAACACAGCACAGACCGGTCCACGGGCCATAAACTAACACAGCACAGACCGTCCACCAGAAATAAACTAACACAGCACAGACCGTCCACCAGAAAAAAACGAACACACAGTAGAGACCGTCCACCAGAAATAAACTAACACACAGCACAGACCGTCCACCAGAAATAAACTAACACAGCACAGACCGTCCACCAGAAATAAACTAACACACAGCACAGACCGTCCACCAGAAATAAACTAACACACAGCACAGACCGTCCACCAGAAATAAACTAACACAGCACAGACCGTCCACCAGAAATAAACTAACACACAGCACAGACCGTCCACCAGAAATAAACTAACACACAGCACAGACCATCCACCAGAAATAAACTAACACACAGCACAGACCGCCCACCAGAAATAAACTAACACAGCACAGACTGTCCACCAGAAATAAACTAACACACAGCACAGACCATCCACCAGAAATAAACTAACACCGGACAGACCGTCCACCAGGAATAAACTAACACACAGCACAGACCGTCCACCAAAAATTAACTAACACAGCGCAGACCGCCCACTGGCCATAAACTAACACACAGCACAGACCGTCCACCAGAAATAAACTAACACAGCACAGACAGCCCACCAGAAATAAACTAACACAGCACAGACCATCCACCAGCCGTAAACTAACACAGCACAGACTGGTCCACGGGCCATAAACTAACACAGCACAGACCGGTCCACGGGCCATAAACTAACACAGCACAGACCGTCCACCAGAAATAAACTAACATAGCACAGACCGTCCACCAGAAATAAACTAACACACAGCACAGACCATCCACCAGGAATAAAGTAACAGACAGCACAGACCGTCCACCAGAAATAAACTAACACACAGCACAGACCGTCCACCAGAAATAAACTAACACACAGCACAGACCGCCCACCGGCCATAAACTAACACACAGCACAGACCGTCCACCAGAAATAAACTAACACAGCACAGACCGTCCACCAGAAATAAACTAACACACAGCACAGACCGTCCACCAGAAATAAACTAACACACAGCACAGACCGTCCACCAGAAACAAACTAACACACAGCACAGACCGTCCACCAGAAATAAACTAACACACAGCACAGACCGTCTACCAGAAATAAACTAACACAGCACAGACCGTCCACCAGAAATAAACTAACACACAGCACAGACCGTCCACCAGAAAAAAACGAACACACAGTACAGACCGTCCACCAGAAATAAACTAACACACAGCACAGACCGTCCACCAGAAATAAATTAACACAGCACAGACCGTCCACCAGAAATAAACTAACACACAGCACAGACCGTCCACCAGAAATAAACTAACACACAGCACAGACCGTCCACCAGAAATAAACTAACACAGCACAGACCGTCCACCAGAAATAAACTAACACACAGCACAGACCGTCCACCAGAAATAAACTAACACACAGCACAGACCATCCACCAGAAATAAACTAACACAGGACAGACCGTCCACCAGGAATAAACTAACACACAGCACAGACCGTCCACCAGAAATAAACTAACACAGCGCAGACCGCCCACCGGCCATAAACTAACACACAGCACAGACCGTCCACCAGAAATAAACTAACACAGCACAGACCACCCACCAGAAATAAACTAACACAGCACAGACCATCCACCAGCCGTAAACTAACACAGCACAGACTGGTCCACGGGCCATAAACTAACACAGCACAGACCGGTCCACGGGCCATAAACTAACACAGCACAGACCGTCCACCAGAAATAAACTAACACAGCACAGACCGTCCACCAGAAAAAAACGAACACACAGTAGAGACCGTCCACCAGAAATAAACTAACACACAGCACAGACCGTCCACCAGAAATAAACTAACACAGCACAGACCGTCCACCAGAAATAAACTAACACACAGCACAGACCGTCCACCAGAAATAAACTAACACACAGCACAGACCGTCCACCAGAAATAAACTAACACAGCACAGACCGTCCACCAGAAATAAACTAACACACAGCACAGACCGTCCACCAGAAATAAACTAACACACAGCACAGACCATCCACCAGAAATAAACTAACACACAGCACAGACCGCCCACCAGAAATAAACTAACACAGCACAGACTGTCCACCAGAAATAAACTAACACACAGCACAGACCATCCACCAGAAATAAACTAACACCGGACAGACCGTCCACCAGGAATAAACTAACACACAGCACAGACCGTCCACCAAAAATTAACTAACACAGCGCAGACCGCCCACTGGCCATAAACTAACACACAGCACAGACCGTCCACCAGAAATAAACTAACACAGCACAGACCGCCCACCAGAAATAAACTAACACAGCACAGACCATCCACCAGCCGTAAACTAACACAGCACAGACTGGTCCACGGGCCATAAACTAACACAGCACAGACCGGTCCACGGGCCATAAACTAACACAGCACAGACCGTCCACCAGAAATAAACTAACATAGCACAGACCGTCCACCAGAAATAAACTAACACACAGCACAGACCATCCACCAGGAATAAAGTAACAGACAGCACAGACCGTCCACCAGAAATAAACTAACACACAGCACAGACCGTCCACCAGAAATAAACTAACACACAGCACAGACCGCCCACCGGCCATAAACTAACACACAGCACAGACCGTCCACCAGAAATAAACTAACACAGCACAGACCGTCCACCAGAAATAAACTAACACAGCACAGACCGTCCACCAGAAATAAACTAACACACAGCGCAGACCGCCCACCAGAAATAAACTAACACACAATACAGACCGTCCACCAGAAATAAACTAACACACAGCGCAGACCGCCCACCAGAAATAAACTAACACAGCACAGACCGTCCACCAGAAATAAACTAACACAGCACAGACCGTCCACCAGAAATAAACTAACACACAGCACAAACCGCCCACCAGAAATAAACTAACACACAGCACAGACCGCCCACCGGCCATACTGGCACAAAACACAAAGACTTTGACACAAAACACAATCTAATCAGAGGCCATCTCCAGGTTCATATCTTACCCAGATGTTTCATGAGTGCGAGAGGAAGAATGATGAGGACACTGACTATGACGATGAGTATGTTACCATTTAAATACCAGGCCCTGCAGAGGAGAGAACGCTCAGATAATGGGAACATGTGACGAGGTAATGGCACGTACACAGATAAATGTTGCACACACACACACACACACACACACACAGAAGTACAATCCTCCGAATCTTATCCTAATCTTACTGGGTTGTCTCAGACAGCCCGATGAAGGTTTGAATGACGAGGGGCAGCTCATACTTGATGATGTATAAATAGCTGGACATTGCTGGAAGAGAAAGGAGACTCTTGTATTACATTGTTCAGCTGCAATCAGAGTGGGTACAATAATAGACCAATTGACACTGTATAAAGATCATATCAAACTAGGCACCCTCAGCTGGCATTGCCACTGGATGCCTGGAAGAGAACGAGTCGTACCCTCAGATTCATGATGGATGATGTAGAAAGTGTGCAATGCCCTGCAGAAGCCTGGCAAACAATGTGCAATGCTCTGCAATGTTTTTTTACGCAGTAATATCCCACTGTAATATTAAACTCCAAGAGGACACTACACGTCCATCATTCAGTTCTCATATAAGGAATATTCCATAACGGTGAAATGTACGATCCGAATAGACATTACCCCATGTATATTATACAGACACCATGAAAATCTCAATCGTATAATTATAACCAAGTATCTTGTTGTGAATGATTTCAAACACAATACATAAACAGCAACACTTCTCATATCAAATAACAGTAATCCTAGGTAGAAAAAGAGAGAGGAAAATGATTCTCACCGCCCACATTGTGCACTGTTATGATTATGGCAGTCAGGATTTTCCCCCCGTATCCAAATGCTCTTTGTCCGAGCTGTTCATAGGCGCGTATACCTGGGCGGGAGAAAGCACGAAGAGGGGGGAGAGTGAATGAAACGCGGTGTGACGGGAGAAAGGAAGGAGGTATATAAAATAAAAAAAAAACAGTACAGTTCACTTGCGAAGCAGAAGACGATCCAAGAAGAAATGTGCTTTTCAACCACAGTGTAAAACACTACCCACATCCAGAGCTTCGTAAATGACCTCCGCTGCAGAGAGACAGCGATAGCAGGGAATGAGAATGAGTAAAATAATGCAGATATGTGGTTTTGGACAGAGAGACGATGGGAATGATTTGGAGCACAGGAGGGAGGTAATGATGGACCCGTGGTCTGCATCAAATGAGGAGGTCACTGGTGAGGAAGCAGATATAAAACATACTGCGACACGGAGAGACGGTCACTCACCAACAACACCGGAACACTTGAGGAGGAGGTGGATGGAGTAAGCGGACAGGAGAGCAATGGACATTAGAAGGAACCTACAGGAGAGATCAGAAACACAACTTTACAGTCTAAGGGCTAGATTTACTAAGCTGCGGGTTTGAAAAAGTGGGGATGTTGCCTATAGCAACCAATCAGATTTAAGCTTTCATTTATTTAGTACCTTCTACAAAATGATAGCTAGAATCTGATTGGTTGCTATAGGCAACATCCCCAATTTTTCAAACCCGCAGCTTAGTAAATCTAGCCCTAAATCCGGTGACTACAGACAGATATGTGGCTGGCAGCAGGGTCCAGGAACAGGCTCGGTGCATGGCATCATACAGTGACATATTTTTGGGGCCTCTGGGAGAACAGTAACTAAAATAGAGTAAGTACATGCGTCCCAATACAGATAGGGACATTGGGAATCATTTAGAGTTGGATGCGTATACGCTCTGGGTGCAAGGTAACAAAGGCACTTTATAAAAAAAAGGATTTCCTTGTGATGGTTCAGTCGCACGCGTCTCAAGAAGCGTACCGCTCAAGAAACCAGCAGCAATGGCGCCAGGCGTACGTCAGCCGTAATACTTACACCCTACGGTAGCGCAGAGATGTGGCGCGGCAGTATTAGTAGTCAATCCTAAAGTCGCATTACCCTAAGTGCACAATGTGATAATGTAATGAAGTATTAATATATACAAGAGAGACTAGTGATTAATGTTGTTAATAAATGTAAAAGTCGCACGTTCATTATTACGTGATTAAATAGATGGAAATGGCAATTTAGTAATGCGAACAGATGGCCGCGATATGATATAGCCTCTGCGCTAATGATTTAAGGAGTATCAACTGGAGGGGTAAATACGCAACCATTGGTGATGAGATAGTCATCATCATCATCGTGTATCATTGCACCAGCTCTCCGGCACGCGGCTCCTAAAAGGTGTATCTGCGCATGCGTACACCCTTACTGTACTCGGACCGCACCTACCCGCCACAGTTTTCGCAAAACTCTACGTATGCAAATTTATTGCTGCATGTGCTCCGTACGGAAATGATCGTCTTATGTAGAACATACGTCCAACTCTAAATGGGCCTCATAATGTATGTACACACACACACACACACACACACACACGTAGAGATACAAAGGTCTCATTACTAAATTACACACAGTGACAACATCATATAGATTATGGCCACTATGCTGCACACTCACACATTATATACCTAAGGAAACAAGGGTTGCAGTGTGTGTACAGTACACAGGCTGTGTGTATAAGTGGTGTTTATGTACAGTACACAGGCATTGTGTCTGAGTTATGTGTATAAGTTGTGTGTCTGTACAGTACACAGGCTGTGTGTATGAGTTGTGTGTCTGTACAGTACACAGGCTGTGTGTATGAGTTGTGTGTCTGTACAGTACACAGGCTGTGTGTATAGAAGGCAGGTTGTGTGCATTGAATGTGTGTATCTGTACAGTACACAGGCTGTGTGTCTAAGTTGTGTGTCTGTACAGTACGCAGGCTGTGTGTCTAGGTTGTGTGACTGTACAGTACAGTATGCAGGCTCTGTGTCTAGGTTGTATGTATAAGTTATGTGTCTGTACATTACACTGTGTGTCTAGGTTGTGTGTGTAAGTTGTGTGTCTGTACAGTACGCAGGCTGTGTGTCTAGGTTGTGTGACTGTACAGTACAGTACTGTACAGTACAGTATGCAGGCTCTGTGTCTAGGTTGTATGTATAAGTTGTGTGTCTGTACATTACACTGTGTGTCTAGGTTGTGTGTATAAGTTGTGTGTCTGTACAGTACGCAGGCTGTGTTTCTGTACAGACACACAACTTATACACACAGCCTGTGTACTGTACAGAAACACAGCCTGCGTACTGTACAGACGCACAACTTATACACACAACCTAGACACACAGTGTAATGTACAGACACACAACTTATACATACAACCTAGACACAGAGCCTGCATACTGTACTGTACAGTCACACAACCTAGACACACAGCCTGCGTACTGTACAGACACACAACTTATACACACAACCTAGACACACAGGCTGTGTGTACAGCGACTGTGGGAACGTGAGCCTGCAATCTCTTTAGCAGCAGCTGGTTGAGGCTACACTTGCAGAAGCTGTTCCTGAAGAGGACTTTCCCAAACTGATAGCAGCCTGGACCCGTGCCAGGAAAGTGTGCAGCCGAGAGGGAGGGGGGAGAGGGGTAGGATAATATACTCACACAAAGAGAATGATTCCTGTGTTAGACATTGCATAGGCCAGGCCTAGGATCCCGCTACCCATGATCGCATTGCTCAGGTTAAACACAGACATCCCAAAAGACGTTTTCCCTTCAAACTGTGGGGTGAAACAGCACAAGAATTAACCTCAGAGAACAGCGCCGAGATTCCTAGATGACTACAGAATGCTTACACATGGCTAAATATAACTGCAGCCTGAGATTTAGTGGGAGCAGTAATTAAAGCGGCACTACCATCTAGATACAAACTCCTAATCTTCACCCCTACAAGCCAGAGCCCAGCGTAAATCCAGAGTTTCCTCATTTACTAGTGGTTATCCTTGTCTAAAACATGCCATGCTGCCCCACAGTGATGTCACTGGGGCCTTGGCATTACTACTGGCCCCACCCACAATATGGCTGCCTCCGCACATAGACGCACTTAAATCACAAGCCACACCCTTCAATGGAATAGATTCTCCAGCAGGACAATAATTTTTAATCAAGGCGTCTATACATTGAACAAAATACTGATCAGTGTGGAAGACGCACTGAAAATAAGAGGATGATTTAAACTGTTATATAAGCATAACAGTAATCACTCTAACACCATCTCCTGCTTCTGTTCCAGTCCTTATGGAGGAGTGAAGGAACGCGAGACTACAAAATCGTGTGACATTGTGTAACCTGGAAACTAGCTGCGCTGGGGACGCAATTGTGGACGTTGTAAATCGCGCATATTGCGGCTATAACGGCAACACTTCTAGCGCTGTCAGACAATGACCGCACACGGGGTCAGATGTGGTCATCTTTTGAGAGTCAGTTCCCGTCGACATCCGATAGATCCCGAGCAAATGTTGATCGGGATCGCGTCCTGTTTGGACTATGGTTGCCCGACTAGAAAACTAAGAATATGAGTAATAATCCTTCTTGATCCTTAAAGTGTGCTGCAATTTGTCGTCTTTAATTTAGTTTTAACATGTCCTGGGCCAAAGACGTGGATATATTTTCATGCTTCACCACAGAACAAGAAAAGAAAGAGGCAAAATTAAAGTTTGCGCGATGACCTAATCAGGCTTTACGGATCACCAAATAGAAAATGCAGTTCATCCTCTTCTGCTATCCACTTAGTTTACAACAGCATGGAGAGATAGATGCACCCGTAGCAACCAGATTGTAGCTATCATTTATCTAGAATACACTGAAAATGATAGGTAGAATCTGATTGGCTGCTATGGGCAACACCTCCACTTTTTCTTTTTAGAAAGCCCTTGGATCAGCCATTGGATAACACTCATGATGGTCTTAGAACCACAACTATTGGTACGAGCGTCAAGCTGCCATACAGAAGTTAAAATCAATTCCGTTGGTTGCTGCTTGTGACGATCAGCAAGGTGAAACAGCCTGTAAATATTAAAGTGGCTTGTTTAAATCCCTTAAAACAGTCAATAATTACTAAATAACGCACCAGAGACGCCAATATATATTCACTCCTGTAAATAATATCCGAATAAATAGTGCGCTCGGATGTCATATTAGTCAGTTCTGGTGTCAACACGTCAGTGACCATTAAAGAATAATGTACCCACTGCTACAGATTTTAAAAATCACATCAGTATTTGTTTGACCCAAGGAAACTACGTTCTCATGTTTTTATGTAGTCAGAGACAGTCAATGACTTCTAATATCCATATAATGTACAGAAGGGATTGTATTATCCAAGGAGCCCCCACCAAAACATCAGTCTAGTCCATAAAAGAAAAAATCCCGTCAGTGGATCCATCCAATGTTGGGTCTGTTTAATACGTTTGTGGAATGCGACAAGGCGATTATCCCGATTGCACGGGTACTGTAACCCTTTGTATTGAGGCTCGTGATGAAATGAAGCCATGTCAGAATCCTTTAACTGGATTATTGCACATCTACCAGGTCTTTCTGGAGGTATCTCAGCTACGAACTATGCCATCGGAGAAAGAGGACACCATGAGGTCACGTTGTCTGGACAGTTCACCAGGAGATTTCCCTTCATGTAGAAGAGAGAACACTTCAAACTTCTGTTTACTTGGAAGAAATTGTTTATCCCCAGCTGGAAACTTCAAAAGAAAGGAAGTGTGACAGGAAAGTGACCTTATAACGAAAAAGATCCCGTGATATCTCAGCCCAAGGCCGTCTCGTTATCGAACGTTGATCTTGACTTGAGATGTGACTTCAGCTTGGTGCGTTCAGGGTCATGTTAGTCTTCATGGTGTCTTGAAGACTTCAAGATAGAGGCTGATAATTTTACGTAGGACACTTATAATGCTTCCCAAGATAAAGAAACCACAGATGAAGTATGTCTGTCTTCAGCTGTTGAGGGCAATATAAGATGGCTCAGCTAGTAGAGGATTACTGGCAGGAGAACCAACCTTTTAGCTGAATAGAGAAACGGCTACAGGAAGCGAGTAAACAAAACCCCCAGAAAATGCAATGGGAAATAATCCCTTTAATTCTACCTCCTCTTTGTACGGACCATCAAAACGCTGCATTAAATATCCATTGTGAAGGTCTGAGGTGTATAACAGTCTGAGCGGTCAGGAGAGTAAAACAAATTAGTGGATTACTGGCATCCACAAATCAAATTGGTCAGGTAACATCTGTACTCTCTGTGCTCCGTAACATCGCGCTCCTTCCAGTAATCAATAACGCAGCAGATTCCTCTCATTTACACATATTTATAGAGGATAATCTACCTTTCTTGTAAGAGACATAGGATCTGTTATAAACTCTTATTCCCCGTGTTATCAGTATTAAATAGATGCCACAGATGAGAAGATTCTTAAGGCAGCAATCTCATGAACAAATGAGGTGTGTTTTTTTAAATTACCATTGGAAATTTAATTTTTTTCCCTTTGTTTGTTTCTTCAGGCTGCTACTAATGATTTATAATTCCGCACAGGGTCATGTGACTACCGTGGCAACCACAGTCACTTCCCACATAATGTAGAGAGCAGAGAGGATTTGGAAGGCCCCACTGAGCTTTGTCTGCACATGACATGCTGAGTCTGTTTGTGTTTGAATGGCAGCCAAGCTTGTCTGCCCTCTAGAGAGATTTTGAAAAGGAGATAATGATATGTAGGAGAACAGCTAAAAAAAAAAAAAAAGGACTCTTAAAAGGGTACTTCACTTTCGATTTAAAAAACAAACAAACATTTCTGTGGGATTGCTGCTTTAAGAACCTAGCAATTCTAGGTGATTATAATATAAATGTTAATAGGATATAAAATGAAGTCTTAAAACAGTAGTGCTAAAAATAATATAAATCTTGCAATGGAATTTTATAGACAGTAAAGTGAATAACTCAGGGGGGTGTCGGATTACTCACGTCAGTGAAGTGGGTTTTTTGGCTGGATACATGATGCAGAAAACCCTCCTGCTCTTGTATGGCCCCCTCTGGCTCATACCTAGAATGCAAAGACAGATTTCACTCATCACACATAACATGCATGTCTCCTATGACACTAATCACACTCAACACACGTCACTTATCACATGCAACACACATGGCCAGCAGTCACACACAGGACATCTCCTCATAGAACATCTTTGTCCGTGGCTTAGCGATTACACTATGAGAGAGAGATTCAGCAGCATTCTAGCAGTATAAAAAGAAAGATGGAAGATAAAGTTATTACAGCGCTATCTTTGTGGACACACAAACGACCAGACACTTCTCTTACAAAACCCTCCCCCCCCCCCAGAAACAGCTCCGCGCCTTTGCTCACCCCTCCTCCAGCGTCAGTCTGTCTGTGTTCAGGCTCTCCGACACGCTTCCGTTTAACATGTGGGACTCTTCCCCGTCTCCCAGATTCTCCATCTCCATGGTAAATACCAGGGACGTTTATTAATGAGCCGATAACAATATGTGAGGATCCCAAAGACTGTGATATAGAATATTCACCTAGTGGGGGTGGGGGAGAATGATACAAAGAAACTGTTGAGAAACGTGGGTGCAAGCTACGGATCAGGATGAAAAAGTGCCATAGATTTTCCTCTATAACAGAAACATATCGACGTACAGACTCGTAGCATCGTCATAGCTTCTGATTTGCACCAATGAGTGGCAACTTTGCCAAACTGTTTATAGATCTGCACAACTTCAGGGGCAAACACAGGATTTGTAGAAGGGGGTTTCCACACCACGCCGCCAGTGGACGTCACCAGCATGCATGGGGGCGTAGCTATAATATTAGACAGTGCTTGGCTGCTCTCCAACTCTTCCTATCCCCATCATATACATGGGCAATGCTGCCTGCACTACTGTTAGGGGCACAGCTCTCCCTTTTCAAGCAGAGCTGTGTGAAGCGGGGGCAGGGTCCAGCCACCTCGATTATACAGTGCCCCAGGCTTGGAGGGGGGTTTCCAGGCACTAGGAACCCCTCCCCTCGGTTTGCCTATGAACTTCATTCTTTGAAATGTTCCTAATAGGCTGTTGAGTATCGTATGCACACCCCCCCCCCCCCCCCCCCTCCAACAAACACACACCCTGCTAGAATTTGCCAGCCTGCCCCTGGGGGAGAAGGGGATTTCCATCGGGCTAAATGCTTGCCATAGCTGCAATTATCAGCCACTTTAGTAAATACTTCCTGAATTGAGGGATATGCATACTCATCAGGCCAAGGTCCCGAATTTTTGGCATCAGAGGTACGGATTGGCTTAGTGATTTTAGGAATCTTGTACAATGGTAACTTGGTGACTTTTACAGAACATCCGTAATGTAGTGGTTTTCTATATAAGCAATATTAACAAATTAGGACATTATTCTGTCTGAAGGGGATAGACAAAACATCTATATTCTTAAGAAAGCACGGAACAATACAACATTTTTAATGAAAAAATTAAATTTTTACATCTTAAAGGGCCACTAAATTGTAATTTTCAGGTACGAGCCGTCAAGGTGAAATACAACGTTCAGTGTTACCCTGACATTCCAATTCAGCTCGAATAAAAAGCAAAGCATTAATTCCCGACTCCCTTACAGACAATTGAGGCCCCTCCCACATTGTCCCAATTGGATCCGACACAGATCATAAAGAAAGGAATGCAGTCACTTGAGTTACTGTGACATCACTGGCCCCGCCCCTGTGTATGAGCCCACCAATCCATATTTTGTATTATTTTGGCAAACCTGCCTGTCTGCTGTATTAGAGAAGCTCCTCCCCCTAACATGGCGGCCCCAAGCAGTGCAGTGACATCCGTCGTAAAAATAAAAAAATCCAACCTTCACTTAGTCACACATTGGAGGGGGTTACTACAAATTAAGCAGTGAGATCATCTATCCAGTTTTACACTATATTTTATTAAAAAGTCTTACTTTAATTTAAAAATATAATATTTATTTATTTTTAGCCACGCTGAAAAAGAGACGGGATAATATCCTGCTTTTTTTTTTTATACGGACAATTACATTGCATATAGAGTGTCTTTTGGAATCTGCTACAGCAGTCTACATTCAGTAGATCACCATAGGTAGCAGAAGGAACAGGGTACGGACATAGAAAGTTAAAATACAAAGTTCATTAAAAATTACAACTTGAAGGCACCCAGATTCGTTCATGAGTATATAATGCTGCATTAAGCAGCACTGCAGTGTATGACATAGGGTAGTCTGTTCTGTCACTAGTTAACCAGCTGTCTCGCTATGATCTCACAGCTTCCTGTGACGGTTATTAAATCCCACCTTGTTCTATAGATCTGAGCTGGTGGATACAGTTACACATCTAAAAATAAACACTGTTACTGCAAGGCTGTAGTTTGTGTTTAACCAGAAGTTAAACAACGTGATAGCAAGTGCAAACACAATTCCCAGAGTGAGTGTTGTATAATAATGTATCACACATACATGACACAACAAGATCCGCAAGTCCTCTAGAGAGACCTTGTCCTGAAACATCACTTATACTAACTACAGACAATAACTAGGACAATAAGGGTGCTACAAGCATGCGTCCTTCTGTCCCTGGCACGCCCGTTAGTAGCGGTAAATGCAAATGGATCACTCTGTCACAGTAAGCCACACTTATAACTTGGATTTCCCTTTTAAAGACTTTATAAAGACTAATATATATATATATATATATATATATATATATATATATATATATATTAGTCCTTGTGCACTTCTTGTCTCTGCAGTGTTTATCCACAGTCTGACTCCAGAGCTGTATGTGTGGGTGGACTGCGCTCATTTGATGAGTCTGTAAACCCGCAGTACAATGCAACTCTGGGACCCCAATGTCAGTGTGCCATTGTTCTAGTATCAAAAAAGCGATAATAACATGCATTACATATATGACAATCAGGAGACCCCAAAACAGACTTTGGGACTCACAAGTTACACATCTCTTAATCATGATCTACTGAGCCAGCTTTTCACAATCTGTCCTGATCCAGTTATTCACATGTCCTGATTTACTGATCGAGCTATTCACATGTCCTGATCTACTGACCCAGTTATTCACAATTTGTCCTGATCTACTTACTGATCCAGTTATTCACATGTCCTGATCGACTGACCCAACTATTCACAATTTGTCCTGATCTACTTACTGATCCAGTTATTCACATGTCCTGATCTACTGATCCAGTTTTTCACATGTCCTGATCTACTGATCCAGTTATTCACAATTTGTCCTGATCTACTGACCCAGTTATTCACAATTTGTCCTGATCTACTTACTGATCCAGTTATTCACATGTCCTGATCTACTGATCCAGTTATTCACATGTCCTGATCTACTGATCCAATTATTCACAATTTGTCCTGATCTACTTACTGATCCAGTTATTCACATGTCCTGATCTACTGATCCAGTTATTCACATGTCTTGATCTACTGATCCAGTTATTCACATGTCCTGATCTACTGATCCAGTTATTCACTATTTGTCCTGATCTACTCATCCAGTTATTCACATGTTCTGATCTACTGATCCAGTTATTCACATGTCCTGATCTACTGATCCAGTTATTCACATGTTCTGATCTACTGATCCAGTTATTCACATGTTCTGATCTACTGATCCAGTTATTCACATGTTCTGATCTACTGATCCAGTTATTCACATGTTCTGATCTACTGATCCAGTTATTCACATGTCCTGATCTACTGATCCAGTTATTCACTATTTGTCCTGATCTACTGATCCAGTTATTCACAATCTGTCCTGATCTACTTACTGATCCAGTTATTCACTATTTGTCCTGATCTACTGATCCAGTTATTCACTATTTGTCCTGATCTACTGATCCAGTTATTCACTATTTGTCCTGATCTACTGATCCAGTTATTCACAACCTGTGAGGCCAATCTTTAGTGATCTATTTTATTGGATGGCCGGCAGACGCTCTTTTCTTACATAAAGGACCTGCTCTTTACAGTTACTCTATAACCAAGAGTCATCCTACATATTTGAACCGGACGCATTTTTCCATCCTTTAGGTTCATTTTATGAAAGCATGCAGACAAATTCATGTAATAAAAGTATTAAAGATGTACAAAGGTGACACACAGACAGAGGCGTTCTTGTGGCGCAGACAGGTGACATCACAGAATGGGCGGAGCCTGGCAGCGCTGTCACAGTGCCCAGCAGAACTACCCGTTCATCCTCCTGAGTCACAGAGACCTACCGGTCAGTGAGTCCTCCACTGTGGAGGACTGACAGAAGGGGAGGAGTTACGCTACGTACTTTGATGCAAAAAACAGTCATTTTTGACACCCAATGTAATAATGTTCCCGGGATTTTTACCGCTCAGACCGTAGCTTAGGCTACCAGCGTATATCATAAACAGTGATGTAAGTAAATACATTTCCGGATTATGAAAGGTGCTAAACTTTCATTATTGTGTTTTGTGTGCGCTCTGTAAACAAAGAGAGATTTCTATCAATTCTACTTCAGTATAAGAATGAACTCACCTGTGGTATCACCTGGGTGGAAGTAGCCGATGACGTGTTACAAAGTTCTACAGCGGATGATGAGATTATCCATCCTACCCTGCGAGGCACAGAACATTACGTCAGTAACCTGCTCGTCAGAAGACTATTAGTACTTCTGGAATCCCCACAGTGGTACTAAATGTCACACACACATAACACACACAACACACTCGTATAACACACACATCCCACACACACTGACACACATACCACCGACGCACAATACCCAGCTTTTGTTATTAGGGGGAGCTGCTCCTGTACCTCAGGTATTAGGGGGGGCTGCTCCTGTACCTCAGGTATTAGGGGGGGGCTGCTCCTGTACCTCAGTTATTAGGGGGAAGCTGCTCCTGTACCTCAGGTATTAGGGGGGGCTGCTCCTGTACCTCAGGTATTAGGGGGGGCTGCTCCTGTACCTCAGGTATTAGGGGGGGCTGCTCCTGTACCTCAGGTATTAGGGGGGGCTGCTCCTGTACCTCAGGTATTAGGGGGGCTGCTCCTGTACCTCAGGTATTAGGGGGGGCTGCTCCTGTACCTCAGGTATTAGGGGGGGCTGCTCCTGTACCTCAGGTATTAGGGGGAGCTGCTCCTGTACCTCAGTTATTAGGGGGGAGCTGCTCCTGTACCTCAGGTATTAGGGGGGAGCTGCTCCTGTACCTCAGGTATTAGGGGGGAGCTGCTCCTGTACCTCAGGTATTAGGGGGGGCTGCTCCTGTACCTCAGGTATTAGGGGGGAGCTGCTCCTGTACCTCAGGTATTAGGGGGGAGCTGCTCCTGTACCTCAGGTATTAGGGGGGAGCTGCTCCTGTACCTCAGGTATTAGGGGGGGCTGCTCCTGTACCTCAGTTATTAGGGGGGAGCTGCTCCTGTACCTCAGGTATTAGGGGGGGCTGCTCCTGTACCTCAGGTATTAGGGGGGGCTGCTCCTGTACCTCAGGTATTAGGGGGAGCTGCTCCTGTACCTCAGTTATTAGGGGGAAGCTGCTCCTGTACCTCAGGTATTAGGGGGAAGCTGCTCCTGTACCTCAGGTATTAGGGGGAAGCTGCTCCTGTACCTCAGGTATTAGGGGGAAGCTGCTCCTGTACCTCAGGTATTAGGGGGAGCTGCTCCTGTACCTCAGGTATTAGGGGAAAGCTGCTCCTGTACCTCACTTATTGGGGGCTACACATGTACATTTTTGGACGGTTATGTGATTAATGATTGCATCAAGGCATGTGTGCGCTAATCAGTTTATCTATGTTTCAAAATGTCTCCGCTGAAACTGATGAAAGCTCTCACAATCTCTTTACCATCACTGCATTCAGACAAGACAGAAACAATATACTAGAATTTCTTAAACATTTGCAGTCAAATTCACAAATAGACATTAATTCCTTCAATCTTTGCTTCGTCTTTTTTTTTTTTTTTTAAACTTGATGAGGAACAAGGATAAGAGGACGACCGCTTGTTCCTTACATAAAAACCCCCTACAAGAATTGAATATAAGATTCATAAAAAAAACAAAAAAAACATGTTTGTTCTGAAAATATAAAGCCAGTCTATATTTTATAATTACTTGTAAAAACTTACAACTGTAACAATAAAACACTACTACAATATTCATGAATTAAGCTACGTACACACTACAGGTTTTTCACCCGATTATCATATCAATCACACGATAAACGACCATTAAATCCGATATGGCATTAGTGTGTACGCCCCCACAATCATATTTCATCGCTTCAACGCACATCGTATCGCTAGATTTGATTTTATAAACGGACTGAAAATCTCTATGAACAATGGAACGATGTCGTTCCAATTCTGCAGTGTGTACGCACTCAGGACCGGCAGTGTCCATAGATCTCTATGGAGTGTACAGATTCACGATCTTTTCAGCCGATGGTTATGACGAATGAAGAGCACGGATCTGACGGTAAATAATGTAAAACGGGTAAAGTGCGTACACAGGAATCGGCTGATCGGGACTTTCCGTGGTTGGTAAAATCACACCGGGAGACATTTTCTGTAGTGTGTACCCATTCTTACACAATAGGCGACCAAAACTTTGTTCTTTCTACCAGCATTAGAGAACTTATCCAGGTGCTGGAGGTGAGGCACCTGTGCGCCAGTTAGAAGTGAGATCTGCACTTATAGTAAACGTCACGGTGTGTTTGTATTCCCATTGTGCAGTTGGTTACAGTTCAAAGCATTTGTACCATTGTGAGCCCTTAATCCTCTATTATCACAGCGGAAGGAACTGTCAGCTTTGCGCTGTTTCTTCTCTATTTATTTAGCTTCCTTGTTTTTGCTTTGGCCACGTTTTCAACCAGAGGGGAGAAAAAAAAAACAAAACCCTTGTGTGGGATCAAGACTCTGGAAAT
Source organism: Mixophyes fleayi (assembly GCF_038048845.1). Classification (NCBI taxonomy): domain Eukaryota; kingdom Metazoa; phylum Chordata; class Amphibia; order Anura; family Limnodynastidae; genus Mixophyes; species Mixophyes fleayi. The sequence continues at coordinate 125,280,962 of NC_134410.1, read as the reverse complement.
GGAAGAATTAGGAAGCAGGCGTTGGGAGACGTACAATCCAGGCACATGGCTTTTATCCTAAACTTTAACTCTGTCTTCTCCACTTCTGAGTTGTAGAACTACAGATCCCAGCATGCCCCCAACAGCCTTCCTAAAGCAGCTGGGGGGCCCACAGTGGGTGGATATTAGGGTAGGAAAAGAATTGTATATTTACCCTACTTTGCAACAAAGTAACAAGTTAACATAACAATCTCTAAACACACTTCCCATTAAGGATACCTCTCTTTATTAAAATAGAGACCCCAATTCCCTTTTTAGTCCCCCCCCCTCCTCTGGGAGGGGCCCTGTACTTGAAGTTGGCTGGTTGCTGCAAGGAACGTATCAAGTGTCGTCTGATGCAAGAGGCGCATGGAATTGCATCAAGGCTCCCTAATTTCTGAGCTGTTCCCCTCCCGCAGGTTCCCCTGCTCCGCCTCAGTCACTCCCCAATCACCCCAGCACTCACCCAGCTCGTCTGAGGGAAGGGGTGCTCCGCTCTTTGGGGGGATTTTTGGCTGCAGGAATCAGGCTGGACGGAGGCGCAATGCTGTCACCCAGTGCGCACGGAGCAGCAAAGAGGGGCCCACCCTGCCCAATCACAGGCTTGTGACACATAGACACTCCCCGTGTACACTCACAGCACTGTGAGCAATGGAAACTCACTGTGTAGCTACCATGTGTTCCCTGCTTAGTGGGTGGAGGAGCAGGAGAAGAGAAGCCACTCTGTCCTCCTCCACCTCCCTCCCCACTCTCAAAGCCAGCATTCATGTGCTGCTACTCCTGGCAAGGGTGGCACTCTCATCCTAAGTGGTCAAACAGATGACTTGTCCTGTGCAACACTTCCAACTGTAGCCTAGACACTAGTGACTCCACATCTGTGTGGAACTGCAAGTCCCAGCATGCTGTGTCACCCTTCAGCATTCATGTGCTGCTAATCCTGGCAAGGGTGGCACTCTCATCCTAAGTGGTGAAACAGATGACCTGTCCTGTGCAACACTTCCAACTGTAAGACACAAGTGACTCCACTTCTGTGTGGAACTGCAAGTCCCAGCATAACCCTGCTGTGTCACCCTTCAGCATTTTAATGCATTTGGATATGTGTGAACCTGGTCACCCAACCAAGTGCATTTCTATTTTTCTGTCCATTTCTATAGTCAACTTTTGAGCACTATCACCAGATATATCATTTGATGCACTTTTAATGCTTTATTATGGTAATAAAAAGAAATCGCCAGAAAGATCTTTGAAAATGCAGAACTAGGACCCATAAGGTGTTTGGAATTATTTGCAGGATTGGAGTTACATTTAGAACTGTAGTAATAGAAAATAAAAGTGTGTAAGGTAATTCATTAGCAAATAGGTAATTGAGAGTGGACCTGATTCATTCAGGCTCGCAAAACATATTGTGCGTTTTGTTTTTTTAAACGTACGGAAATTGGGCAAACGCGCATCCGTATTCAACTGCTGGCGGATGTTTGTCTCTTGTTAGATCTGTGTACTGTACATAAAATACATTTTGTTCTAGGCAGGGGCGCACGCAGGATTTTAAAAGGGGGGGTTGCCCCCCCCCAAAAAAAAGCCCCCCCCACTCCCCCCCCCAAAAAAAGAGAGCTGCTCCATTTCGGCGGCACTGTATTGTACAGCAGCCGCGGCGCTGTCAAAGAAGCGTCCGCGGCAGTGCTGTATTGTATTGTACTACAATACAGCACCGCTGCTGTACAGTACAGTGCCGCTCTGTAGGGGCACTGTTTAGCCCCCGATCTTCGCGGAGGGGAGGGTTTTTTTTTGGAGAACCAGAAACCCCCCCTGCGTGCGCCCCTGCTAGCATGATTCACGACCGTCATCGATATCACTGGGCACGTACACCCGGACTGTAGCTGGTGCAAATGATAACAAAGATAAATACGTAACATTGAGATGCTCAAAGCTTGAATCGAGCACTTCTGCGTGCGTTGGAGCTTGGCACGCGCTTAGTGTACATGGACTACGTGCGTACGCCCAATGCCCTCCCCGTTCTCCCATGAAATCGTAGCTGTCATAAGGGTCCTTTGCGCCCCGAAGATGAATTGGATGTTTTTGCGTTCACTGACGTATGGTCCAGTCCTGGGCACACGCAGAACAAAATACCACATGTTCCGCAACGCATCAGGCCCGCTGTGGCCAAGTCAGGATCCATGAACCCTCCAACACAACAATTCTGCATTTTCCAAACTGCCACATCAGATCCCCCCTCCAGGGAAAAATTCTCAACATTTTTTTTAAAAACAAATACCGAATCGCGCATAGAGGTTGCAGAGAAACACCCCTAAGGCGTGCCTTACAGACGTTCTGCAAGGACACATTTAAAAAGCAGAAATCACCAGCAAAGTTCTCAGAGAACTCCAGACCTACAGCTGTATTGTAGGACATAAATGCATGTCTGTATAGAAATGAACGTACCTGGTATTCCCCATTAATAACAAACTCACCTTATACCTTACTTTCGGGCATGCCTCTGTCCCCTTCTGGCTGTGATTGTGCCCCGCTCAGTAATTTGCAATATTTAGACGGTTTGTGCAAAGGTAAATTCCCACGAGAACTTTTATTTTGTCTCATTGGATTTTCACAGCCCCTTGTGGAATTCAGCTGTCTGTATAAAGACATATATAAGCAGGGTGACCTTTATACAGTCACAAGGCCCCGCCGTGACCTGTAATACTCCTTACAATGCACAGTAGGGGTTACATTAGTCCTAGTGTAATTTAAAGGAGGTTACCATGGCGCAGGTTACTTGTGTTTTAAATATTTATTCTTTATGTGAATGGCAGCGTTTTACTTACAGTGACACAGGAATGAAAACTGGGAAAAGTTCCAATGTCAGTTAGACTTTCTACATGGTTGATGTATATCATCATCATCATCAGTTATTTATATAGCGCCACTGGTTCCGTAGCGCTGTACAGAGAACTCACTCACATCAGTCCCTGCCCCATTGGGGCTTACAGTCTAAATCCCCTAATATACACACAGACAGACAGAAACACAGACTAGGGTCAATTTGATAGCAGCCAATTAACCTACTAGTATGTATATATTATATTCAGGTGATACAGGAAACAGCAGACCTGATAGACATGTTTCTTCAAACATAGTAAGAGGTGTACGTCATTATCAGGGTACTTCTGGTGCAGCAACCAATCAGTTTGCTTTTATTTGTCTACTTCAAGTGACACAATGACATAAAGGGGTACATTTACTAAACTGCGGGTTTGAGAAAGTGGAGGTGTTGCCTATAGCAACCAATCAGATTCTAGCTGTCATTTTTGTATAATGTACTAAATAAATGATATCTAGAATCTGATTGGTTGCTATAGGCAAATCTCCACTTTTTCAAACCCGCAGTTTAGTAAATACACCCTCAAACGCTCTGATTGGTTGTTGGAGATGACAGCAAATTTTGCACCTAAATGCAATGTTGGTAAATGATTTAGATTATTTGGGAAATACAAACATACGGGTAATGAAATCAGCATAGATGTCAGTAATATGTCACGTTAGATGGACTCTGATTCTCACATGTGGAAACCGATATTATTATAATTTGATCGTAGTTACGTTATAACCTCCTGGCCTCCCCTGAGAACCGCCGCAGGCTAGTACGTAGTAGGTAAATATGATTAAATCCTTATCTTCAAGCACCCGCCCAAGAATGGCTCATTGTCTGTAGCCTTTACCACGTGGAATACGTCAAGATTAAAACCTTACTACATTTATCTTTCATGTTTTCTTTTGATTTTGGAGAACAAATGTTGTATTATATTTTAACATGAATTTCAGTTCATACCATTCTATGTCACAATTTTGCACTCCCAGAATCCTCGCTCCCTAGGCTGCAGCCTGGTTAGCCTATGGTATAGTCATGCCTAGGGCACCAGCAATATATAACGTCAGCAGCTATCTTATTATGGTAAGGAGCCGGCGCAGTGCTGTGTACACTGTCAGGAGAGGGTTTCATCATAACGGAAACGCTGCGCTGTGTGTACAGGTGTTCCAGTAGACTCTATTTCCTCAACAGAACTGAGAGGTGTTTTTTTTTATATTTACTTCCTCTTTTGTAGAACCCCCTTTATTGTTGTTATACTCCTGTTTTGCAGACTAGTTTACTCACCACTAGATGTTTGCTGAACATTTTCCTGTTTTGACTCTCCCATAATGATATTTTTTTTATATAGTCGGAAGAACATCTTGTACTACGAGACCAGGAGTAACCCAAAAGTGAGATTATTTACTACTATACCAATAGTCCTGAGAATGCATCACTAGGAACCAGTACCTCATTCCTATCGGTCAGACAGAGCCTCAATGATGTCACTGGTTCCTAGCCAAGCGATACTGGCCCCGCCCACAAAATGGCAGCCTACACTCTCTATGTAGGTGACCGGTTCACTTTGAGGGGAGTTTTTTTCTCAGTCTGGGTGCCCTGTGTGTAAATAATGACATACTCCCCCCTCAAAATGCGTGAATGTGGATTGAGTGCGCCGCTGTGGTTGGTAACGCAACACAGGGGTGCAGCCATGTCACATGGGGTCGCCGGATCACGCCATACAATGGCCTCTGCCTGCCGAGTGGTCATCTGTCAACAGGATTCTCTGGTAAAGTTTGGTGGAACCAGACATTCGGGGAAGTGGCCAACTTAAGCTCACACTGCTGGAATATTTTCACATAACGGGTGTCTTCTACGCCCAGTGCCCGCCACCTGAATTATCCAGTCTGGTGAGCGATACTTGGATGACACCAGATTTGCCAAAGCCAATCAGAAAAACAACAAGGCAAACGCTCAACTGTCTAAGAAAAAATTGAAGTAAAACTCAGACCCCTATCCCGTCACCACCGCAATGCACATAGATATGTAGCAAGAACACTTATCAGATTGAGTAGGGCGTCAGCTCTTGATTTCAGTCACCCTGCCCCCAATGCATTACAAATGCTGCTTCTACTTTGAGTTCTGCACCTGAAACTGCAGAGTAATTTGTCAGTATCGTTGGTTAGTCGGTGGTTGGTTAGTCGGTGATGAGTTGGCTTCTGACAGGCGTGATGTGTGTTTACAGATGTCAGTGTGTTTAACACATGGCTGCACAGATGTGACGTCCTTAGTTCATGACCAGCTAACGCGTTCCGATTTATTGATGTCACCTTGACAAAGACATTAAATAGGTTGAAACGCGTTAGTTGGTCGTGAACTAAGGACATCATATCGTGTGGACATCCCATCAAAGGACTCTATAACCCGGGTATTTACATCTTCTAGAGACTTTGCAATGCCCATCCGTCAGTTTAAGTCGTATTGTTCCCTTTGGGGAAAAAGTGGTTTACTAAAACTGTTTTATATTTAAACAGGTTTTCTCCATTTGAATGTGTATGCTTGGTAATTCCTACCTCATTTCAATGGTCCTTCGCTGTGTAGTATTTTTATTACTTTCAGAATCTGTTCACCTGGAGACACAAAGAAAAAGCAAGAATTCTGCTTCACCTATAGAAAAGACTTGCACTCAATTGTGGACGCTTTAATATATTGAATGGTCACTTTACATTTATGCATCGATTATTATTTAATGGCTTAGCACTATTACTAGATTTTTTCCGGTTTATTTTGTATAGGTGAAACTCTGCACGGTGCACTGACTACGGCCAACAAGCATTTACCATCGCTGGGCTAGTACACAGCGGAATTAGTCTAACACACACTTATTATAGTGGGTCCTTACGTTGATTGACAGCCATAAAGAGCATTCCTAAATAAAGTACAACTTATTATTTTTGTTAACAAGCAAGAGGTACAGGTTTTGTTCGGCTGGCATTGATTACAGCTCGTACTGTACGCTGGATTCTGCAGATCAGTTCTATCAGTGTAATATTACACCTCACCTGCCCTGTGTAGAGAAGGTGTGCATCTCTCCCACCAATCACAACTGAATGCAGGAAGTAGAGTGCAACATACGCCATAGGGGATGTTTGTAATGACAGCGTACGTGTGGGAAAACAAAGAGCACCTCAGTCCAGGATTTACAGCAGGGGGAATAAGGAACAAGAGTGTCAACAAGGCTACATTAGTCGGACAAGCATTGCCGTCTGTGTAACGTCAACTAGCCTGGGACCAAGGACGTCCAAACACAACCCAGCCTTTACTAAATCTGCAGATGCAAACTGTAGCAGGAATTGTTGACATTAAAACCAATTAAATGCATATAATTTTGCAATCCCAGTGGCCCAGGTTATAAATAAGGTTACTGTACAGTGGATTATAAAGAAGTCCCTATGTGAGAACATGTTTACTTGCCTTTGAGTGCCGACTAAGGCCTTGGCAATCCGCTGGTTGTGTAGTGCCCAGCCAGCCGGCCCGCTTGCTGCAAGATGGGCACAGCTCAACGACGTCTCCTCTCATCTTCGCATGAATTATACAAGTAGGACAGAACCATGCTCAAATAAGCCCTGACCGTTGTTGCCTCTAAGAGAGCTGGAAATTATAGTGTTAAAAACACAGCTTGTCAGGAGTTTTCAGTGTGCAGGGTTGCACCGAACAGCAGATTCCTGAGTGGGAGTTCTCATTTAATTCTCTCAATTCCAACCTGATTTCTAATTGGCTGTACACTGAGCTGTGTCTGTGTTAGATCATTTGGAATCTGTATAGTTGTTAAGCATTGTAGGGTCCATTGACTAAGCTGCGATAAGCCAAAAATCGGGAGAAAACAGCTGTTTCCAGAAAACGCCCATCGCAGCTCTACTTTTAATTTATCAAGGGGGTTAAAGCCGGAGGAATCAGAGATTTTCCCTGACGTTACCGGTCTAACGCTGGGCGCTGCAGCGACGTGACCCAGTTTAACAAGAGGTGTGTTTTACTGCCAGCCTTTATAAGGCGTTAGCTTACCTCCTAATGGAGTCCATAAGACTCCAGTTAGACGCCAATGATATACAGAAAGGTGATCACATGACAGGTTTCATGGTAGACGAGGGGTTAAGTAACGTCAAGCTGAATGAGGTTTTTTTTTTTTCTGTGTGAATCCTTTGGGCCCTTTTATTCCCCGAAATACACAGATATTAATAGACAAGAGCCAGCAGAAGGTCAGGGCATAAAGTTTACCCTGTGTGTGTCTCTCTATAAAACAATGGGACAATGATGTGCGTTAGTGTAAGCCGTGCAGGGGAGTAATGAGTGTATTTGTGTGTTTTACACTCAGCTGTGTCCTCATCTGTGAACGTACAAACACTGCAAGAGGATTTCGGTTTCTAGGTAACCCGCAAGAAGTCAGCCATATATCAGGGGCGGACAGAAGCCAGCGTTCTGAATCTGGCCCTAAACACCACCAGTTGGACATCCCTGTCAGAGATAAAAATGTAACAACTTTCAAGGAGATCTGGTAGATTCCACTGAATCTAATGCTGGTCACATAAGAGCCCATCCTACAGCTCGGCACAGGATCCCAACAACATGATCAGCTTCGCGGACGACAAGTCCACGCGGTCAGTTCGATTCGCCATTGCAGTCAGCTGATGACCGGATAATTGTCAAAGCCTGCTGATTGGCCACTCACAATATCTGGCCGATCTGCTGATATCAGCACATGTGTGACTGACCTATCAGTGATAGCCGGGAGGTAGACGCAATAAGACCTCATTCATCAAGAAACACAAAACGCACGTAATGTGCAGGTATTTTTCAGCGACGCACGTTCGGGTATACGCTGGTCCGTACCCAACATCCGGATCTGAAGATACGTCTGGTGATGAATACGGGTGTAGGTCCGCTTTGCTCTAACAGACAACAGGATACGTCCAATACATATGTGGGATATCAAGTCCCAAAAGAACGTACAGAAAAAAAACTATCCTATTAATGTTACCTGTTAAAAATATAGTCATTGATGACAAAACATTAGAAAACGGAAAAAGTTTTGTTGTTTTTTTGTTGTTGTTGTTTTGCCATGAAATACATTTATCAGGATGTAATTAACGTCTAATGTACGTAAAATACATTTTTACAGTTGCTCCTGATACAAACACATGTTATAGCTGTATACACAGCCGTCATCACTAGTAATCGGCACTTACACCTGACCTGTAGCTGCTGCAAGTGATACGACTGAAAAACACGCACCTGAGAGATGCCCAGAGTTTGAATCGGACGCTGCTGCGTGCGTTTGAGCTCGGCACGTGCCCTACTGTACCCCTCCCCGTTCCCTCCCTGAAATCGTAGTCCGCAGTAAAGGACCTCTCTGCGCTCTCTGCCGTATGCTCGTTCTGGGCATGCCCAGGGCAATTTTAAGCAAAAAATGCAACCTATCAGCGTTTCCGCTCCTTAATGATTCAAGCCCAATAGTTGGTTCAAACCAAGCAACGATTTCCCTAATAAAATAAATAATAAAAATGATAACTAAAGATTATTAAAATATTAATAGATAAATAGTCCAGCCTTCAACAACAGCCTCCAGGCGTGAGAAAAGGGTCAGACATTTTACATCAAACACCCACAAATGCCCGAAATATCACATACAACGCATATAGCCCCCAACACCCAGACCGCCATCAGTCCCCTAAATTTTGTCCATCCCCCTTATTACCCCAGCCCTAACGGAACTGCACTCTCACATTACGAAGTAAGCAAGCGGTGGCTGTCCAGCTGCTGTGGAACTACAGATCCCAGCATTCCCTTGTGGCCAGAGTCTGGCAGGACATGCTGAGGGTGGTAGTTCCATGACAGCTGGAGAGTCAGGGATGTCTTACCTCTGTTTCCTGCATGTAGAGTTGTAATATGTCACCAGGATAAATACCTGACACCATAGCCTCCTCCGGCATCAGATCTCAGTCATACTGCAAGTATTTGTCATCCCAGTAATCCAGAAGAGTAGATGCATATAACGTAGAGGTATTACACCAGTGCTGTGCAGTCTGTGCAGTCTCACACATGTGTTTGTTTTGGACATAAACCCCCGACTGCCTTAGAAACTGCTGGGAGGAGCGTAGAGCCTTGCTGGCCGGCTCAGATGTTAATGTACTCAGTACTTTCCATCTGTGAAGAACGGCAGTAATGCACGTAGTGCAGACTGACAACTCCAGCTCTGGTACACAGTGAGGTTTAAACGGGACCTGTCATTTTTTAAGAACTGATTAAGGTCAGGGGCCTGATCCGAATGCAACTTGCACATAAATTGCGTTCGAAAACAAAGAACAGGGAACTTGTGCGCAGTTTCGAGCGCATTGAACTCCAAGCGCATCTCCAGACACGTTTCCGTTTGGGTGTAAGTGCGCTCTCTCTACACAGTACTTACCGTACGTAGACAGACAGACCCTCCCCTCTCCCAGTCTGCATCCCAAGGCACAAGTGTCGTACATCTGGTTATATAAAAGTATACATTTCCGGTATAAAAACCTGTACAAGCAATAAAAAATGTCACCCAAAATAATTGCATACATTAAAAAAAAAAAAAAATACTATAGAAAAGCCACACGGGTAGATACAAAAATAAGTTATTCTGCTGTAACTACAGTATCAAAAATATTTGAAAGTGAATTATTAGGCTGTAAATCCAGTGTGGGTAATAAGGGGGTCTATGAAATTATTAATTACAGTGTGATTAACATTCAACAACTGCAAAGTACTTCCCCGTGACAGTTCGGCTCCTACTGCCCTGTTATAGTGTGATTATGTACGGTAGGACCTGTCTAACCGCTTCCTACCTCCTCTGTCATCACTAAGCCAAAGAGCACACAGGAACGCTCTTACCGAGTATCATAGCGTGCAGGTGGGTGTGGTCAGCAGATTACCGCTGTCAGCCAGTGGGTGGCGCTGTCTGACAATCTCACGCTATAAATCATTGCTAGGATGTGCTGTCGTTTGCGCTCTACCATGGCGCAGTGGGCCTGATTCATTAAGGCACGCAAAAGGAACGTATTGTGCGTTTTTTTTCCTAAAAGTCGCGTTATTCAGGCCTAAGTACGTCCATTTTCAACTACAAGCGGATCTGAAGAAACGTCTCTTGTTAAATACGGGTCTAGGTTCGCTTTGCAAATAGAGCACTGGTCGTCTTAACACACAACGCACTGCAGGATACGAAAAATATATGTGGAATATAAAGTCCTAGAAAACTGCACAGAAATAAAAAGTATTCAATGATTGTCACCTGCTACTAATATAGTCATTAATGAATTTTTTTAATATATATATATATATATATATATATATATATATATTTCCCCCATGAAATACATATATCAGAATATTATTAAAGTCTACTGTTCACCTAACTCCTCCCATAGCTTACTCTATACGTAGCAAGGACCGCCATCACTCCGCCCAACTCCTCCCATCGCTTACTCCATACGTAGCAAGGACCGCCATCACTCCGCCCAACTCCTCCCATCGCTTACTCTATACGTAGCAAGGATCGCCATCACTAAGCCCAACTCCTCCCATCGCTTACTCCATACGTAGCGAGGATCGCCATCACTCCGCCCAACTCCTCCCATCGCTTACTCCATACGTAGCGAGGATCGCCATCACTCCGCCCAACTCCTCCCATCGCTTACTCCATACGTAGCGAGGATCGCCATCACTCCGCCCAACTCCTCCCATCGCTTACTCCATACGTAGCGAGGATCGCCATCACTCCGCCCAACTCCTCCCATCGCTTACTCCATACGTAGCGAGGATCGCCATCACTAAGCCCAACTCCTCCCATCGCTTACTCCATACGTAGCGAAGATTGCCATCACTCCGCCCAACTCCTCCCATCGCTTACTCCATACGTAGCGAGGATCGCCATCACTCAGCCCAACTCCTCCCATCACTTATTCCATACGTAGCGAGGATCGCCATCACTAAGCCCAACTTCTCCCATCGCTTACTCCATATGTAGCGAGGATTGCCATCACTAAGCCCAACTTCTCCCATCGCTTACTCCATACGTAGCGAGGATCGCCATCACTAAGCCCAACTTCTCCCATCGCTTATTCCATATGAAGCGAGGATCACCATCACTCCACCCAACTCCTCCCATCACTTACTCCATACGTAGCGAGGATCGCCATCACTAAGCCCAACTCCTCCCATCACTTACTCCATACGTAGAGAGGACCGCCATCACTAAGCCCAACTTCTCCCATCGCTTACTCCATACGTAGCGAGGATCGCCATCACTCAGCCCAACTTCTCCCATCGCTTACTCCATACGTAGCGAGGATCGCCATCACTCAGCCCAACTCCTCCCATCGCTTACTCCATACGTAGCGAAGATTGCCATCACTCCGCCCAACTCCTCCCATCGCTTACTCCATACGTAGCGAGGATCGCCATCACTCAGCCCAACTCCTCCCATCACTTATTCCATACGTAGCGAGGATCGCCATCACTAAGCCCAACTTCTCCCATCGCTTACTCCATATGTAGCGAGGATTGCCATCACTAAGCCCAACTTCTCCCATCGCTTACTCCATACGTAGCGAGGATCGCCATCACTAAGCCCAACTTCTCCCATCGCTTATTCCATATGAAGCGAGGATCGCCATCACTCCACCCAACTCCTCCCATCACTTACTCCATACGTAGCGAGGATCGCCATCACTAAGCCCAACTCCTCCCATCACTTACTCCATACGTAGAGAGGACCGCCATCACTAAGCCCAACTTCTCCCATCGCTTACTCCATACGTAGCGAGGATCGCCATCACTCAGCCCAACTTCTCCCATCGCTTACTCCATACGTAGCGAGGATCGCCATCACTCAGCCCAACTCCTCCCATCACTTATTCCATACGTAGCGAGGATCGCCATCACTAAGCCCAACTTTTCCCATCGCTTACTCCATACCTAGCAAGGACCGCCATCACTCCGCCCAACTCCTCCCATTGCTTACTCCATACGTAGCGAGGATCGCCATCACTAAGCTCAACTCCTCCCATCGCTTACTCCATACGTAGCGAGGATCGCCATCACTAAGCCCAACTCCTCCCATCGCTTACTCCATACATAGCGAGGATCGCCATCACTCCACCCAACTCCTCCCATCGCTTACTCCATACGTAGCGAGGATCGCCATCACTAAGCTCAACTCCTCCCATCGCTTACTCCATACATAGCGAGGATCACCATCACTCCACCCAACTCCTCCCATCGCTTACTCCATACGTAGCGAGGACCGCCATCACTCCGCCCAACTCCTCCCATTGCTTACTCCATACGTAGCGAGGATCGCCATCACTAAGCTCAACTCCTCCCATCGCTTACTCCATTCGTAGCGAGGATCGCCATCACTCAGCCCAACTCCTCCCATCGCTTACTCCATACGTAGCGAGGATCACCATCACTCCACCCAACTCCTCCCATTGCTTACTCCATACGTAGCGAGGATCGCCATCACTAAGCTCAACTCCTCCCATCGCTTACTCCATACGTAGCGAGGATCGCCATCACTAAGCTCAACTCCTCCCATCGCTTACTCCATACGTAGCAAGGATCGCCATCACTCAGCCCAACTCCTCCCATCGCTTACTTAATTCGTAGCGAGGATCGCCATTACTCAGCCCAACTCCTCCCATCGCTTACTCCATACGTAGCAAGGACCGCCATTGCTCCGCCCAACTGCTCCCATCGCTTACTCCATACATAGCAAGGACCGCCATTGCTCCGCCCAACTCCTCCATCGCTTACTCCATACATAGCAAGGACCGCCATTGCTCCGCCCAACTCCTCCATCGCTTACTCCATACGTAGCGAGGATCGCCATCACTCCGCCCAACTGCTCCCATCGCTTACTCCATACGTACAAGGACCGCCATCGCTCCACCCAACTCCTCCCATCGCTTACTTCATACATAGCAATGACCGCCATTGCTCCGCCCAACTCCCCCCATCGCTTACGCCATACGTAGCAAGGACCGCTATCGCTCCTACCAACTCCTCCCATCGCTTAATCCACATAGCACATAGTGTTCTCTAGATGCTATTATTACATAGTCTTCTCTATAAGTTATTATTACATAGTGTTCTCTATATGCTCTTATTACATAGTGTTCTCTATAGGTTATTACTTAGTGTTCTCTATAAGTTATTATTACATAGTGTCCCTGCTGTTTCAGGCTCCGTCTCCTGCAGTTTTGCAGTTTCCCATTTGAACATTTGGCATCAGAACAAGGAATCCTGGAACAATACAGACTCAGGTGTCCTCTGCATGGTCACTGCTCACAGCTTCCTGTCTTATGTACATAGCAACATACACAGCACTGCGTGTCCTGTACCGTCAGCTGTGTGCACTGCACTGTTGTATGTTGCTCTGTATGACACCTGTCAGTTCTATGCACAACACCACTGTATGTTCCATGTGTATGACACGTGTCAGTTGTGTGCACAGCACAGTGATATGTTGCATGTGTATGACACGTGTCAGTTGTGTGCACAGCACAGTGATATGTTGCATGTGTATAACACGTGTCAGTTGTGTGCACAGCACAGTGATATGTTGCATGTGTATGACACGTGTCAGTTGTGTGCACAGCACAGTGGTATGTTGCATGTGTATGACACGTGTCAGTTGTGTGCACAGCACAGTGGTATGTTGCATGTGTATGACACGTGTCAGTTGTGTGCACAGTACAGTGGTATGTTGCATGTGTATGACACGTGTCAGTTGTGTGCACAGCACAGTGGTATGTTGCATGTGTATGACACGTGTCAGTTGTGTGCACAGTACAGTGGTATGTTGCATGTGTATGACACGTGTCAGTTGCAAGAACCATTGTATTTTCCATGTGTAAGACATGTGTCAGTTGTGTGCACAGCATTGCTCAGAAATATTGTGAACAATGTCCTCCGTGTAGATGAATTGTTATTATGTAAATATAAAGAACTATTTCATGTTTGATATTTACACACTCAGACCCAGAGGAAATAACCAGCTCTTAGGAGATAAAAGCTACATTGTGGAAAGCTGGTTCTGCGCTGGCTGCCACTGGTTCCACACTGGCTCCAAGATGGCTCTGCGCTGGTTGCCACTGGCTCCGTGCTGGCTCTGCGCTGGCTCCTCACTGGCTCCCACTGGCTCCTCACTGGCTCTGCGCTGGCTCCTCACTGGCTCCCACTGGCTCCTCACTGGCTCCTCACTGGCTCCTCGCTGGCTCCCACTGGCTGTACATAGTGGCTGTTTTATTACTCACTCTACTCTGTTTGAACATTTTCTTTATGGGTTTCATTCACATTGGTTACATTTTATTTATTTAGAGCCTATGATATACTAAGAAAAATGACTGTAAATGAACATAAATAAATGCTGATATCAAAACATTTTAATTTAAACAGTGTACAGTGTGCGCTCCCCTCATCCCTTATGGTCAGAGTATAGGGATATGTGTTCTGGTGCTTTGCTGCCATCTAGTGGTTGCTGAGAACCTCGCAGTACAATAGGACAGGGTACATGTCTGTTATCAGAACTAGCTGAATGTGTCAGGGGAATTTACATGTCATGAGAGAGATGAGCATAATGCAATAAGAATGATATATGTATGTTGGCTTTATTACACTATCATAACACTGGTTGTGTAAGAAGAATTACCCACATGGACAGAGTGCCACCAGATGAGTCATCATCAACTATTTATATAGCGCCACTAATTCCGCAGCGCTGTACAAAGAACTCACTCACAGTCAGTCCCTGCCCCATTGGAGATTACAGTCTAAATTCCCTAACTAATACACACACAGACATATATAGCTCGTGTTCCTCGTGGTCATGTGGTTGCAGCTGCTGTCATTGTAGTGATCACAAATCACTTCCTCCAACAATTGCAATGTGTCCTGTATTATGCCCAGTAGTAGTACCATGGCAATGCCCAGTGATATGCACAATATTATCTGTAATGCCTAATACTCCCCCCTTCAGCACTATTGCCCAGCATTGCCAGTTAAGCCCAGTTATATGCCACCAGTAATAATGGCCAGTAGTATTCACAGCAGTCACAGTAACGATGCCCAAAATAATATGCCCAGCACTAGCAATGCCCAACAAGTTACCCAGCAATAGGAATGCCTCAAATTCGTAATTTAACAAAACATGTACAGCATTAGTAACGTAAGATGCCCATTAGCTGGGAGGTGCCCAGTGCCCAATAGTTCTCAGAGTACTCGCCCCACAATGCTGTCTAGGGCATCTTAAGGGCACGGAATGTAACCTACATGGACAGAACGTTAATATATCCTCACTTCAACCACAAGGCTGCCAGAATATTAATGACAATAATTTGCAAATTATATTGTTGCCAAGTGAATTTATAATGGACAAATAAGAACAAAGTAACAATTTTGAGGGACATAAAGTTTAGTGACTGATACTGTTCTCCTTCCATCATGTTCTTGTTATGTGGTGCTCTGGCACCATCTTGTGGTCAAATAGTAACAGAACACTGCAATTGCAGCAATTTGCATTAAATGTTTTGGTTTTGTGATAAAATGTGGTTGAAACTTGGCATAAAGTACATATAATTGCACTGACTGCTAAGTCAACAAATTGTGTAATACTTGGTGCAGAATTTACAGATGGAAATATACCTGAAGAGGGTAATAACCCAGGTGGATATATTTTTATCTACTGAACTAATTTGGCATGTAAAGTTTCCCCTCCCACAATTTTATTTAAAACCTAAAACAAATCCCCTCTAGACAGAAAGTAAAGAATAACAGGTGTATCGCACCCACTGGAGATTATAAGGGGTCGTTCGTTGCTGATTAACCTTAACAGGCTGGGGGGAGGCTAGAAGCAACTCACAGCCAATCACATGCTGTCCCCTGCAGCACTGCTTGCTGTCAAAACTATGGATTGGCTTTTACCATCCCCATTTCACTCCCCACATCATGTCACTGCCCCTGTCACATGCAGCCCTGTCCTCACTGACACATCACTCATCTCCTGATATACTCTGTGCTGTTGGGGACCCTGCTCCTTCCACTATATAACTCTCAGTCTGTGGCTTCCTGCTGCCTCCATTCCCCTCCTCACATCATGTCACTGCCCTTGTCACATGCAGTCCTGTCCTCACTAACACATCACTCATCTACTGATGTACTCTGTGCTGCTGGGGGATCCTGCTCCTTCCACTATATAACTCTCAGTCTGTGGCTTCCTGCTGCCTCCATTCCCCTCCTCACATCATGTCACTGCCCCTGTCACATGCAGCCCTGTCCTCACTAACACATCACTCATCTCCTGATATACTCTGTGCTGCTGGGGAACCCTGCTCCTTCCACTATATAACTCTCAGTCTGTGGCTTCCTGCTGCCTCCATTCCCCTCCTCACATCATGTCACTGCCCCTGTCACATGCAGCCCTGTCCTCACGAACACATCACTCATCTCCTGATATACTCTGTGCTGCTGGGAACCCTGCTCCTTCCACTATATAACTCTCAGTCTGTGGCTTCCTGCTGCCTCCATTCCTCTCCTCACATCATGTCACTGCCCCTGTCACATGCAGTCCTGTCCTCACTAACACATCACTCATCTACTGATGTACTCTGTGCTGCTGGGAACCCTGCTTCTTCCACTATATAACTCTCAGTCTGTGGCTTCCTGCTGCCTCCATTCCCCTCCTCACATCATGTCACTGCCCCTGTCACATGCAGCCCTGTCCTCACTAACACATCAGGGGGTAAATGTATGAAGCTGAGAGTTTTCAGGCGGGTTTGAAAAGTGGAGATGTTGCCTATAGCAACCAATCAGATTCTAGCTATCATTTTGTAGAATGTACTAAATGAATGATAGCTGGAATCTGACATATACATTTGTTTTTTTGATGTTTGTAGCATGTAAGTATCCTGACCTATACTTATCTTGGACCGTTTACCTTATGTCTAAGCGTATTGTCTTACACTTCTGTCCTTCAGGACCAGTAGCTTATAATGGGACCAATCTTACTATATCCTAATATCTTACTATTAGACGCTTGTCCATCTATGTACAGCGTTTTCCATGAGCTAAGTAATTGTGCCGCCACTCACAATAATAATAGGGGGGGGGTTTAAGATGTTTTCTGAGAAGCCGCTACCTTCCCGCAGCATACCAAGCAGTAGGAGTCTGCAGGACCCTCGTCTCATAACAGCAGACAGCTGTGCCCGCCACAGATCCCTTGTGACCTTCATATATAGCTCCCCGGCCTTCAAGGTATCTTAATTTAGATCCCGGCCTCCTTATGAACGCAGTCTATAGCTATTGACGTCTCTCTTCTTTATTTGCTCTGTGAGGTTCTCCATGTAATATGTCCACATCTGAGGGACACGTCAGCTGCCCAACGTCAGGGAACGTGGGAATTAAACAGCACAAACAAATAAGGGAGTGAAACATGTTCCAGGAAAGCCACGATCTGCTTCCTTCATTGTAGCCGTTCCGTACAGGGCTATTCGCCTGTTAACAGTTACGCTGGGCGCACACTTACGCAATTACTGCGCAGAACACACGACAAACGACCATTTGCAAGAGCGTGCGCGCTCTCACGATCATGTTTTATCGCACCAAAGCGCATTGCGTCTGTTAATTTGGTTTTAGAAACTTCCTAAAAATCACGATCCACAATAGCGCGATGTCGGGCACACGCGGAGAGACGCGTCGGCACTCACGACCGTCTGTCCCAGCAAATCTGCCGATAGTTTCTCCAACATTGTGGGGGTGCAGATTTAAATCAATGATGTTGCCTCCTACGTGCTCTGTTGGACAACGTAAGCACATGGAAGCACAGTGACCGCATCTTAGCGAATCAATAACAAACGTTCCACTCTGTACGTCATCTGTTTGTTCCTCAGACGGGTATCCTCGTTAGCACGAGAAGTGCTAACGAGGTGTTAGATTTCTCAGACCTGTCACATACAAGCGCAGCTGGCGAGGGGACACGTCACATGAAGTGTGAACATGTCACGTTAAGCGGGATTGGCCGGCGTGAATCTCTTGTAGGTGACAGGTTTTTTCCTGACGCCAGCAACATGGCGCTCTGCCCGCTTCACAGCAAACAATTCTGGTGACTTTTAAATATATATATATATATATATATATGAGTTTGTATGTTCTACCCGTGTTTGCGTGGGTTGCCTCCGGGTGCTCCGGTTTCCTCCCACACTCCAAAAAACATACTAGTAGGTTAATTGTCTATCAAAATTGACCCTAGTCTCTCTCTCTGTGTGTGTGCGTTAGGGAATTTAGACTGTAAGCTCCAATGGGGCAGGGACTGATGTGAATGAGTTCTATGTACAGCGCTGCGGAATCAGTGGCGCTATATAAATAAATGGTGATGATGATGATTATATATATATATATATATATATATATATATATATATATTTGAATGTTTAATAGTAGCTGTTTCTTATAAGGCAACATGCCTTTAAAGTGCGATAATCCTTTTGTTTTAATCATCGACGCGTTTTTGCGCTTTTTACACCTTGCGGGATATTAACTACTAAGGCCGACCGCGCACAGGTGCGTCCTGTCATTTGACCAGAGCGTCTGTGAGATTTCTAACTAAAATGGCCACTTATCTGCCATTTTGGCGCTCAGGCGGGGCTAGGGGGCAGCGGCTAAGCGCTCAGGGTCCAATCTCATCACCCACGTACGGGGTTACGTCGTACGATTTCCAGTCGACCGACGCTCAAGGCCGACCTTGTCGGTGATCTTATGATTACATCAGATGCTAAATTAATTTCAGTTTTATTTTTCTACAGAAACGGGGAGATTTGTAGGAGGTATTATAACGGCAACGCATTGACCTGATAGGTGAGGTGTAAATCGATGAATTGTAGATTAAAAGGGAGTCTTTAGCGTTCTTTCTGCAGAATGAAACGGCTTAGTGGCCGCGGACCTTCCTGTTACTATAAATAATTCAGGTATAAAAGGGACCAGAACACAATGCTATTCTTGTTATTGGATTAAAAGCAATATATCTTTCCGCTGTGCCCAGGGACTCGCTCTGCTAAGTGTCTGATATGTTCTCCTGCTGCTGACAAGAGATCCGTGCCCTGCAGATAAGAACAGAGATTGTTATGCGATTGCAGCGGTCAGTTCCCAGCGGGCATCGCACACAGCGCTATATTTAGAACTATCCCGCTGGCAAAAATAAATCAGTTTTAAGACAAAGTTCCTGGTATTTCAGTTGCTTTGTCTGAGAGCCTGGAAACTGCACAGTGTGTATCCATCGCATATATTGTATGTCCTAGATCGTTGTCTGGATGGAGCTGACACCATTGTGTAAGGCTAAGGATGAGGTTCGGGGTTCAGGACGGGGAGATCTCCAGAGGTCATTGCTAAGGGGGGAGGGGGGTAAATTCTCCATGATCTCATTGGTCGAAAAAAACAAAAGATTTGCCAAGGCACGTATATGTCGATTTTGAGCGTATCGTACACAAGATCACCCTGCGGATGCCCAAAACGGACCGTACGCCTTGCGTCTTCATTCGCAAAGGACGCTCTGATTTCAGGGAGTGAACGGGGCAGGGAGGGAGGGTTCGCCCTTAGCCAATGTACAGTAACGGTGTGCCAAACTCGAGTGCGTGCAGCCACATTCGAATTGAGCTTTGGGTGTCTCAAAGTTACTTGTTTTTCTGCCGTATCTCTTGCTCCAGCGACAGGGTTAGTCTAAGTCCTGAGCGTTAGTGATGCTGGTCAAATATGCATGCTATAACATGTGTTTGTAATCAGAAACAACTGTATAAATGTATTTTATGTTCAGTTGACATTAAGAACATACTAATAAATGTAATCCATGGGGGAAAAACCTATTTTTTTTTTTACATGTTTTATCAATCATGACTATATTATTAACATGTGACATTAATTCAATATATTTTTTTCGCTTTCTGTGCATACAATGTACCGCATTGAGTGACCCATGATGCATTGCAGCGTATATATAACAATAGTACAGACCTATTAGACTTTCCAAGCTGTTTAGATTATTGCAGCACCTATAAGCCAGGTGTGTCCCAGAGACCGCAGAAGCGTTCAATGCATCTTCCAGCGCAAAGAACCCATAACTACAGCCTATGGCTGCAGGAGCGGAGGGGGAGGGGACTGGGCGTATGTACGTAGTCAGTGTACAGTAAGGGCCAAGCTGGAGCGCACGGAGCAGCGTCTGATTCAAGCTTAGGGCATCTCTAACACCTGTGAGACGCGTGTGACATGTATATTTCTCTTCAGCTTGCGTTCAGGAAGACATCAGTGGTCGCAGCACTGAACGGAGCAGCCACAACGCTGCCGCAGAGCTCCTGAGCACAATAAGATCGCCAGTGAGGCCACTGCAAGCCGTGGTTTCCATTTGCAGACCTGTTTTCACTCATTGATAACAGTGCAGGAAATCCTCTCCATGAGATACCTGGAATCATTCTACCAATGACTGCGAGTCCCAATCAGCCGCTTCCTGTGAACACACCTACACTATCTCCCATCACATCTGTGATCTTTGTCTGTCATATCCATCAGCTGAAAAGATGGTGACTCTGTACACACTACGGATATCTGTGGCCCTTGCTGCAATATATCTATCTATCTCATATCTATCTATCTATCTATCTATCTATCTATCTATCTATCTATCTATCTATCTCATATCTATCTATCTATCTATCTCATATCTATCTATCTATCTATCTCATATCTATCTATCTATCTCATATCTATTTATCTCATATCTATCTATCTATCTATCTCATATCTATCTATCTATCTATCTATCTCATATCTATCTATCTATCTATCTCATATCTATCTATCTATCTCATATCTATTTATCTCATATCTATCTATCTATCTATCTCATATCTATCTATCTATCTATCTCTCATATCTATCTATCTATCTATCTCATATCTATCTATCTATCTATCTATCTCATATCTATCTATCTCTCTATCTCATATCTATCTATTTATCTATCTATCTCATATCTATCTATCTATCTCATATCTATCTATCTATCTCATATCTATCTCATATCTATCTATCTAATATCTATCTATATCATATCTATCTATCTCATATCTA